>NW_004524680.1:6389779-6391906 GCF_000260255.1 Octodon degus | reverse complement strand
CAAGCACTTATTCTACTAAGCTATCTCCCCGGCCCAGAAATAATTTCTGAAGTAAAAAATGATAAGTATAATGAAAGTACTAAGTACATCTAAAGAAGACACTAATAAAAAATAGAAGAAAATAGAAAAATGATGGAATCTGTCAATGAGCAATATAGGAAAGAAATAGAATGTATGAAACAGATTCAAAGTGATACAGAGGAAATTAAAATCTCAATCACACACTGGCAAAACTGTTTTAATGAAAGTGAAAATAGATTTTCAGACCTTGAAGACACCATTGCAGCCACTGAAAAGGTAAGAAAAGATCTTTTAAAAACAACTAGGATGCAGGAAAAAATAATTCAGCATCTGTAAGACCAGGAAAAGATGAATAATGAGAGACTAATAGGCATCAATGAGAAAGAAGGAGTCAATACAAATGATATAAAAAGAATATGGGCAGAAGAAAGAGCAGCAAACTTCCCAAACATGGGGAAACAGTCTGACATTCAGGTAACTGAAGCACACAGAACTCCAAATAACATCAATTCAATTAAAACCACACCCAAACATATAATAATCAAGATGCCAGAAATTCAGCACAGGAGGGGCCAAGGAGGTGGCTCAGTGGAATAAGTGCTTCCCTGGCAAGCACAAGGGCCTGAGTTCAATCCCTGGTTCCCCCCCCCAAAAAAAAAAAAAAAAAGAAATTCAGCACAGGAACAGTATGCTAAAAGCCGCTAGAGAAAAGAAATAGATCATATTCAAAGGAAAACCCAGCAAAATAATGGCAGATTTCACTTCACAAACCATCAAATCAAGAAAAGCATAGAGCAAAGTACTTCAAGTCTTGCAAGAAAACAAATTCCAACCCAGGCTGATAAATACTGCAAAATGCTCTTCAAGTTTAATGAAGAAGTGAAGTACTTTCATGACAAAGAACAACTAAAGAATTTCATGACTACAAAGTTAACTCTACACAGACTACTAAAAGATATTCTAGACAGGGATCAAAATGACCAGAACTCTATGAGTGAGAACAGAAAGAACCTACCAAATAGGGCAAAGAATTAAACACAGGAGAAAAAGTATACAACAGCAATCTTTCAATTATTCTTTTATATACAGCAGCAAAATATTCCTATCAGCATACTCCACAAATGGACTTCTCCTGCACCCTAGGGGTCATGAGTCTGTCTGGGTCTACAGGGTGGATATCAAGGAAATAGCAGTAGCTCAGTCCCACAAGTGACACCTGGCCACCAGTAAGGGTCATGGACACTGTCCACATCCACCACATACTAGAACTTTTGTGTGATATCCTATTCCCAAACTATTAGAAGTGCTGGCCATATACTTGCCATTCCAGTACTTCTGTTATGTTTTATTCTTAGTAATTCTTTACTTTCATGAAACCTTTTTCTTAGTTGGTATTTTTGTATATATTAACCTAATCAAATACTGAGTACTCTGAATTGATCACAGACTTGCACATATGATACACTACATTCTGGCCTCTTAGTTGGACTCAATTTAATTTTTGAATATTTTGAAATATTTTTCAATTGGTAATTTTTTCTTTTTGCGGAACCTGGGGATTGAACTCAGGTCCTTGTGCTTATCAGGGAAGCGCTTATTCCACTGGGCCATCTCCCTGGCCCTTTTATTTATTTATTGGTAATTTTCTGAATATTGTTTAATTTTAATTTTTGTTTTATGATTTATAAGACATGGTATATTTTCTCCGAGTATTAGAAACTTTAAAAAGTGTATTTCCATTTTCCATTGACTTTATATTAGGTTTTTGTCTTTTACACACACACATGCGCACACACATATGAAAAAAATATGTATATAACCTGACATAAGATTGATATTGTTTTGTGGAAATCTTTAGTGACTTTTTAAATGGGTTCATCTAATATATTTTACATAGTCCTGCATAACTACCAGTTTGAGAGCTCTTTATTCTTTATCCAGGACCATACAGCAACTTCTCTTGCCTTCTGGATTATGGTCTTTGTTATTTTCTATATGCTATGTCTGGAGGAATTAGAATTTTCAAGTTTGTGTAACAGGAAAATACTTTAATTTTTAAAAGTATGTTTGCTAAGTATAAAATTCAATGAGGACAGATCTTTTTTT
>NW_004524680.1:6357800-6389135 GCF_000260255.1 Octodon degus | reverse complement strand
ATTTCAATATTTGTCTACAATTTTTAATTTGCCATATAATTATTGATTTTCAATAAAGTTAATAATGAATTTTTTAAAAAGTAGAAAAGGCTGGGGATGTACTTTGGCGGTAGAGTGCTCCTAGATTTGATCCCCGGAATGGAAATGGAATTTTTAAATAACACAGCACATCTCTCTTCAGGCACTAATAGTGAAAATCAGTATTTTGCTAAACCAGAGCTCATGCGTTGTAGAACTCAACGCAGTGGCCCACTTTTTGTTTTACACAGTAGTGTAACACGAGCCCAGGAGGGGACCACGTTGTGAAGGCTGTGCCGCTGGGTGGAGACTTGGGAAGGTGATTTCGTGGCACTGTTGGCTGCTCCTTCCATCCTAGGTGGAGGCCACGGAAGGCACAGCTGGGGTCTGTCACCTACCTGGCTGGATCGGCAGATGTATGTGACATCTCTGTGTAGCCATGCAAGGGGGTGTGACGGCCATGCCACCCTCCCATAAAAGGCCACCCCTCCACCCTCCACCTGGGACTTCCTAGTAGATCTGGCTCTCTGCCAAGTGGGACTTCTGCATCATACTCACCAGGTGCAGAAAGGGGCACAGCACCTCCTCTCCTGTCCCCCAGGCAGCGTGGTCTCAGGTTCAGTGCAGAGCCCTCACTTTCCATCCCGTTCTGCCCTGCACTCTGCTCTCTGTTCCAATGCAGATGCTCAAGGTGTGAATCCTTTCACTCCCTAGGACTGGGAACCTATGCCAGGGGGACAGGCTCACCGTGATGCCGTCCTCATCCCCAGCCGCCCAACCCTGCCCCAATTTGGCACCCTTACCCCGATCTGCCTGCATACCTGGTGTTCTAGGCCAGGGGAACCAATAAAGAAACGAACGCACCTGTTCAGGGTTTGAATCCCGCTAGCCCTTTTATTCCTATCAACTGGCTGTGACAGCAAGAACCTTTGTAGCAGGGTGCCAGAAGACCCAGATGTGTTCCACCCAAGGAAGATCTAGGGAACCCACTTCCAGCTCCACAGGACCCTGCATGCACCAGGGGCCACCAAGGTCACCTCCTGTCCTCCTGGCTTGGCCAGCCAAGCACATGCTAATTGGCCTCAACCAGTCCTTATACCCACAAAGGTTTTCCCTAGGGGCATCCGGTATTCTTCCCACAGGCTGAAGGCCAAGACCTCAGCACTCAGCCTTGAAACCAGGCCCAAGGAGAAGCCACATGGCCTCAGTCCTGCCCAAGCCAGGACAACAGAACTAGGTCCCCATGGTGGGCCCAGGTGTGTAGCCTGGATAGCTTTGGGAAACTAGTGAGCCGGCTTTGTGCCCACCCCCACCTGCAGGCCTGATCATGCTCTGCTAGGGCACTTGATCTACCAGGCTCCAGGGGCAGCCCGGGCAAAGTGACAGTGACAGACACCCACAGGGTCACCTTAGAAGGAAAGGTTTATTATGACTCAATCACAGTAACAGAAAACAAGCAGGGAGGCTCTGGCCTCCGCACTAGCTCTGTGCAGGAGGAAGTTGGTCTGACACACTGCACTGTGCGCGAGACGGTGATGCAACGGTACAGCAGGCACCGGAAGTACATGTGGCAGAGGACAGAGGAAACGCAACGCTCAGGAAGAAAACAAAAACTCAAAGTTGGGCAGAAACAGACACAGACAAGAGGCTGCTACTGCTCACCTAATAAAAACTAAGTCAGGTGCAGTATTACTCTTTATAATCCCTTTTCCTCCTAAAATGTAACATCGTGTGTTTAACACACACTTGAATCATTGCTAAAATCAGCAAGAGCTATCATCATAGTGCTCCAACTTAATAAGTTGATAAAGATTGGTCTTGTGGCCAGTTCGCAATGGAACTAAATCGTTTTGTTCCGAGGTGCCTGGGTGTTTCTCTGGTGTCCGTGCATTTCTAACAAATGGGTCATCCTGCTATCCAGAGGCAGTCTCAGTCCTCAGCACGCAGCACAGTGCCCCAGTCAGCTCTCTGCGAGGTCTAAGGATGGACTGCTCAAGGGGCCTTTCCAAGGTTGGGGTTCCAGCCCACATGGTGATGCCGACTTCAGATGAAGAGACAACGTGAGGTATGCAGGCTGGTCCCTTGGATGCAAGGGCCAGTTCAACCTCAGCTGAGCTGGTACCGGGCCCAGATGGTGCTGGGCAGAGTCCCCAGGTGCTCGGAGCCACACAGGCCGGACTGGCAGCAGAGTAGCTGCAGACCTCAGAAGCACTG
Source organism: Octodon degus (assembly GCF_000260255.1). Classification (NCBI taxonomy): domain Eukaryota; kingdom Metazoa; phylum Chordata; class Mammalia; order Rodentia; family Octodontidae; genus Octodon; species Octodon degus. Next base: position 6,386,903 of record NW_004524680.1, on the reverse strand, counting down.
CATGTTGAATGACAGGCGAAAACACACATGGCTGTTTCCAGCAGCAGCTGTCAGAGAAGCCCTGGGCAGCCAGTCATCATGTTTACAGTTTTGGTAGCTGAAGATGGAGGCTTAGATAGAAGAGCGGCCTGGTGCATCCTTCTCGAGGTCAGTCAGCGTCCACGGTACACAGCCACACTCGCAGATCTTGCCACTGTGCCTACGGTGGGCAGCTCCAGGGCTGGTGCTGCTACTCAGACCACACCGAGTGTTTCAAACACACTATCAAACACTGCAAGCTGCAGAGGCTGGCATCATCTGGGGAAGCCAAGTGGCCAGCCCTGGTTGCCATGTTAACCAAGGTCAGCTCTGGGCTTCTGAGCTATCAAGACCTACCTTGCCCATAGAATGCCATTCAGAAGCACCCTGAGCACTGCTGGAAGCCACGGGTCACTTGAGAGCAACAGTCCTACCTCTTCCAGGGGACGTAATTAGACACACTGTGGCCCCCAGGCCCAGCCCTTGCAGGGACGGAGGCTTTCGAGGTTGGGGTCTGAAGCAGGGGACCTGTCAGCTCACTTCAGATGCTTGTGCTGAGGACCTGCTTCACACCAAGAAAAAACACAACTGCCACTGCCAGCTCTCCAGCCAAAGGGAAGTGGCACAGTGCCACGCTACCAAACAACCAAGGGGAACTAGTCAAAGACTGGCCAGGGTGGCCCTCAACCCTTTCTGCCCCTTCTTACATAAGTTCACACACCTATACAGGGACACTTCCACCATGTGTGTGAAGGGGCATCTTGTTAAAACAATCTTTACTTAGTTGACTTTCATAGGGCACAAAAATGCCCATCAGACCAGCACTACCCTATCCTGGTAGTAAGTTTATGTGCACTGTACAGCATCCAACCAGCCAAGACCCTGCAGATATATCACTAAATGCTCAAAGGACCCACCTGGAACCCTGCAGCCCAGCCCCTGAAGGTGCCACGAGGTCAACTCCAGGATGAGCCCTCAGCGCTGGCTGTGAGTAGGCACTTGCTCAGGCCTGCAGCTGCCAGTCCAGAGGCGCAGGTCACTCATCCATGCCTTTCAAGTAACAGCTACAGATGAGCTGCTTGGGAGCTCTCGGTAAACCCACCAAGCCCTGGGGCTGCATCTCAGGCACAGTGACAGAAAAACACCAACAGCTGAGCCAGTCTAAGGCAAGCTTCAGGCACGATCGCTGCTTCTTGGCTTAAGACACAAGGTGATGACACTGGGTTTCAAGTAATCTCATTGCAAGGGAAGTACAGAGGCAAAGGCTTTGGTTACTTGGTCCTCCCACGCCTGGGTGTGAGTCACACCCAGAGCTCCGGGTCACCTGTGTCTGCCCCCCAGAACCTGACTGCATCAATCCTATGACCTAAATCCAAAGTCTTGTGCACTAGTCAGACCTACACAGCAAGACAGACCTCAGTTACATGCATCTGGAAGGCTTATAGCTTTACAACTCTAGTAAGTGTGCAGCCACTCCTGTCACCGAGGAGCAAACAGCAACCATGCCCTTCGCTGGCTTGTTTTCCAGCAAGTTAATAGTCTCACAGTGGCTTCTGCCCAGGCTTGTGGTATGTACACAAGGTCATGGTCAAATCAAGGCTGGGATCCCAAGGGCTAATGCAACGCAGACAGTCTTCTCAAGCCCCTTCCTCCTAAAAAGTACCCTGGCCATGCCTGAGCCTCCTGTACATGCAGCTGTGAGGGGACCAGTACCACTGGTCCACAGAGTCACAGAGTAAGACACAAGGCAGCACATGGCCCTCCTGGCTGGTTCCCTGTGCTTGGTTTGCCTGTATCAGATCTTGATTGGTTGGGGCCAGCTGCAGCCCAGCCTGTATTCTTTATGATGCTCCACCTGCTCTCTAGTTGCCAGGTGGAAAAGCAGAATCCCCAGCTCTAGCGGAGATTCCAAGTCTAACAACCCAGGTCAAAGTCCCAGGGAGGGGCTACAATCTCAAGCTACTAAGAAACAAGTTGCATAGAATGACATGTCAAGAATATCCTGCAGAAGGGGAGAACCTAGATGTGCCCATCACCCCAAAGAAAGGTCAGAGCATCTGGCCAACAGGGACACTGATGGTGGGAGGGCTCCTATCACGCCAGCTGTGTGGTCAGACTTGCCCTGTCCAAGCCTAATACTCTCTGGGCCATTCCAAGGTTAGCACATAGAGAAAGCCACAGGGCCCTGAAGCTAGTCCTCCAAAAGACTGGGCTTCTGAGGGAGGCCCAGGCTGTGGGAACCCTCCTTGTGACAGGCACTGGACTGCTCCTCTGACACAAAACACAATCTACAAAGCATCATCAGTGGCAGGAGATAAGCAAACCAGGAAGCAGTCTGCTGAGGATGCTCAACAACCATTACTTTAAATACACAGAAAATTCAAGTAGTTTATTTAAAAACTGCTTAGTTTCATCTTGAAATATATATATTTGCTTTAGAATGATCATATTGCAGCATGACTCCCATGCATTTTAAAGTACTTTATTTAAAAAACAGACTTGAGGCAGCAATTATGACAAGGTTTGACTCCACCTGTGTGATGTGCAGGGCCTCCTCCTCCTGACCTCAGACAGCTTGGACCGACTGTTTCACATACGAAGAACAGAAACTGCTTGGTTCTGAATAAAGACTGGCTTGAAAAACATTCCCAACCGCTGCAGCATCCGATGAGTTTTGCTGGCGTGCAGAAGCAGAGCACTGTGCTGAGTCCTCCGTCAGGGCCTCCCCGACACTCGGCCTCTCTGCGTTGCTGCTAACCCCTGTGACAGTCGGTCAGCAGGTGAGAAAGTCACAGGCTCCAGCAAACACGTCCTGCCATGGCGGCGGGCGAGGCCCGGCCCCCTGCGCCCTGCTTGGAGGCTGCTGTCTCCCACACTCGAGAGCAAGACAGCCTCACGACAGCGCTGGAAGCCTCAGCCACCCGGAACTCAGCGCGGATCCCCAGCCAAGGGGTAGATGAGTCAAAGTGCAGTGAGGAGCCTGGGGCGGGGCTGCGGGGGCTGCGGAGCTCCAGGCACGGACAGCCAGGCGGGTCCGGACACACACGTGCTCGCACAGGTGACACACGCAGCACTGGATCTGAGAGCTCAAACTGTGTCCCAGGATGGGTGTGCGCCTTGCCCTTAGCCTGTCTGCCCACAGCCACCTCAGGGGCCCCTCAGCTTTGGTGTGCGGCTTGCCCAGAAACAGCGGCCCTGGGCACGGTGTCAAACTCTGTGGCAAAGGAAATGCTGCTCTCCTAAGAAAACCATAGTGTTAAAAAAGAAAAAAAAAAAAAAAAAAAAAAAAAAAACTTAAGTCTAAAATAATTACAAAGAAAAATACTCTCCAGCAGCGGCAGCACCAATGGAACGTGACAAGATCTGAGGGGCATCCACAGACCCGTGGGTGCCCAGGGGGTACCTGGGAAGGGTGTTCTAGTCACTGACCACACTGCTCTCTTCTGAAGTGCCCAGGACAGCAAAAGGGTTGTATTTTCACTGTAATTTCAGAAATGCAAAAATCTCATTTTTTCTAAATCACCTAACTATATTGTAAATGTTTACAATGTAAAAACGTGCAGAATAATATACCTGCAGAGTAAAAGACAGTTGAAATTAAAAGGTCTTCAATTAAAAAAGATTTCAAATGATTTTTTTAATTGTGGGAAAAGTAATTAGTGTGATAATTTTGCCTAATAGCTCAAACCTACCCTACAACTAGTGAACTTCGATTATTTGGAGAAAGAGCACTGGCCAGCGCTGTCCTCCAAGCGCCAGCAACACCAGTGGCCATCGGCCTCCTACCCGCCTCCCATGTGGAATGTGTCAGCCAGAGCTCAGACCATGGACTCGGTCTCCACTGGACTCTGCAGGCCCTCCTTCCGAGAGAGCCTCAGGACCGTGGGCTTGTCACCGCCTGCACTGTCACTAGCAGGTTGCGCAGACAGGCCTTTCTGCTCTTCCTTGGCCTCCTCCGACACCTCAGGATAGATCACCAGGAATGTGGCTGTCAGGAAGCCCAAGAAGGAGCCCACAGAGGCCACCATGGGGATGACACGGACGGTCTTCACAACTTCAACCACGCTCCCAAGGGCAGATGCCACCAGGATCTGGGAGATGTAGACCTGGCAGGAGAGGATGGCGCAGTCGATTCCAAACCCACGTTTTGAATTCCCAGGGCTGTGGTGGACATACTGCAAGGGAAGGGAACACAGTCAGGAAAGGCTGTGCAGTGGGAGTCTGCAGGCAGGAGGGGCAGAAAGAGCCAGCTCTTGGGAAAGGACAATGGAAGCAACTTTGCGATGCCATCAGGACATAGCTCCCGGGGACCCACCTTCAGCCCAAGGAAGGGTGGCAGGACAGGGTTTAAATGAGGTGACTCCCCTTAGGCTGGGGCTCTCCAGTGGGAGCCAGAGCAAGGGACTTAGGAGCCTGTGCCAGCCACTGCCAGCACTGCTGGCCACTCCCTGCCGCACAGGAGCCTGAGCACCTGGCCGAGCCGACTGCACCAGTACAAACAGAGGGGAAGCTTCATGGGTGCTCTCCTGTCACACAAGCCAGGAAAGAACACTGGTGTGCCTGTCCTGCTGGGCCCATACCAGTTTTCCACAGGAAGCTGCCCTGGAGATAATGAAGGACAGCCAGTCCACGAAGAAGATAAGAAACAAGGCAATTCTAGATGCATGTGGGTATACACATTTGTATGTACCACAACTACAGTGGAAAAAGACTTTATAAACTTTTCATAAAATAAGCAGATACAAAAACCATAAAAGATCAGGAGGGTAAAACAATGAACAAATTTGATCTACTGGAAATAGGACCCAAAGCATAGAATACACTTTCTTTTTAAGTAAATCCTGAACATTTATCAATACCTGCAAATACCCTCGGCCACAAAGGGAACCTCAACTAATTTTGAGGGCTGAGGTCAGTGAAGGGTATGTTTTCTGACTGCAAATAATTACAAAACACCAATAACACAACCATGGCAAATTCTCCCAAATGTCAAAAATTCAGCAACATTTGTTTTTTTAAATGTATTTGGTACAGGATCTCACTACGCAGTTCAGACTTGTAGTGATCCTCCTGCCTTCAACCTCCCCAGAGCTGGCATTACAGGCATGTACCACCAGGCCTGGTCTCAGTGGCCAGCTCAGGGCGCCCAGGGGCAGAGCTGGTGTGGCACATGGTGCCAGAGACATCTCACCGACCTGGAAACTCCAACTGAAAGCACTGTCCTCCTTTCTAGTGAGACAATAAGGACCACCCACTGGAGTTTTAAGGGCTGAAACTCAATACCACTTTATTCAACATTATGTCAGCGGTTACAGTCATTGCAAGATGCAAGGTAAGGAAAGAAAATGCACCAGGGGTTAGGGAGGAGGAACTACAACTATGCACAGGCGACATGGCTGCACACTTAAGCACAGAATAAAGAACCTAGAGGCGAGCTGTTAAAATTTATTAGTCTAGGAGATACTAGGGGATGGAAAGGCTTACAATGCAGTTATTAACTTTTCCCAAATTGATCTGCAGATAAAGTGGATTTGTTTTCAATAAAGGCAAGAAGGCCCAGAAGGAATCTAACATTTAGGTGAAGAACAGCTAAGAGTAGCCAAGACAATCTCACTCTCGTTACTGAAGAACAGAGTTACTTGAGCTAGCAAAGCAAGACATTTGTCCGAAACTATAAAGATCAGAGGGCCAGAATCCCCTGTACAGAATTCAACATGCAGTTTGCAATAAAGATGGCCCTACAGTGACAGTAAGAACCTTGATCTGCTACTGTAAGCCACACAAACTGCCTGTCCAGGCAGAGGTGGCAGAGCACAAAACACCAGGAAGAGGAATGCTGGGGCTGCACGTCTGGGAAGCCCTGAACTGGAAGAACCAAGCGCATCAAAGCAGGGTGACAGGGACCCATAGGAACATGGGGCAACTGATCAGGACCCCAGGGACACACTGCGCATGCAGTTAGGAGCCCAACACACCAAGGAGGTGATCCAGAGCCCAGTCACACTAGGGATGCAGGCAGGAACCTGTAGGCACACTGAGAATGGGATTAGGAGCCTGGCACACAGGACCTGTGGTCAGGACAGCATGGCACACAAGGCTGTGTTAGGAACCCAGGCTCACCGGGAACGTGCAGATACACAAAGTGCTGCGGCCATGAGTGAGTCAGTCAGGATGAGGGGACACAAAGTAAGCCAGTCTAGTCCTAGAAAGTTCAGGAAGAGGCACTAGGATTACATGGTATTAGAAGTTACACAGTGGTCACCTTTAGGATGACAGAAGGGGGATCAGGGGGCTCTGGCAATGGTCTTCCTCTGTCTGGACTGCTTAAGCAACTGTGTTCTCCTTTCTTCAAAGCCATGAAGCAGTTTATTCGACGTTTAGTTAGTGGTCTTCTATGTTTTAACTTACAATTTCATTTAACCACTTAGTATCTCACCCTGAGCATCACTCAGGCAGTGGTCACGCACTGACTGTTCTGAGCATCACTCTGGCAAGTATAATTTCAACCACCTTGTACTGAGTGTATTTTTTAGTATTTCCTGTTGTATCATCTTATAAATGGAAAATTAACAAAATATACAATTTTTGGTCATCCTTAATTGGACTGGTAAGTGGTTGAAAATAATGCCATTAGAATTTCATCCCTACTGTTTGGTGTGCTTCTAATCTGTAATTTGCCTTAATAACTGCGTGAGAGATTAGGACAGTAAACAGAGTTTAGGATTAGGAAGGAGACACAGACCTTCCCCCTCTCCCTGAAGGCCTATAGGTTATGCTGTACAGCCTTGGCCTGCACTTGCACCTGGGCTACCGAGCATCAGAAACGTGCCTCTCGCCCTGCCCTGACCCAGCGATCGCACCAGCCTCTAAAGTCTCTTGAGTGGCCCGGGCAGCTGGAAGAGACTTGTGACCTGACCAGGGATTGAGTGGGGCCACTGGCAGTTTCTGGTTTCATCTGAATGGAAGATGAAGGGGACGAACTGTGTCTCAGACACTCCACAGGTGGGAGGTGCTCAGCTCATGTGGAGGGGATAGCGGGATGCTGAGAGCCCAGGGTCTGGGCCAGACAGGCTGCAGACTCAGCCTGGGGCCACCTATTGCCACCCTAGCCAGACACCACTGGGCCCGACATACCTCTTTGATCTCATGGTAGTGCCCTAGCAGGGCGTAGGGGCAGTAGGAGATGCTCATAGATACAATGCCCATGGTGCTGATGGTGACCATGGCCACATAGACATTGGGGAACATGGCCATCACAGCTGTGCCCACAGAGAAGCCCAGTGTTCCCAGCACGTAGATCACCCTGATGCTCAAGTCATAGTTGTCTAGGTACTTCTGTAGCAAGGCTGCGGAGAGAGGCCACAGGATCAGTGATCAAGCCGCCCACTCAAGAGGGGCTCCTTCCCCTTCCCCATCCCCCTCTCCCCTTCCCCAGAAACACCTCCCTGAAACCAAATCTGGACCAGCAGGTACAGGCAATATCTCTCACCTGACCTGTCCCCATGCACTCTCCAAGAATCCCTCCATTAGAGAGGTGACAACAACATGGTCACTCTGGTGCTGGCCCCTGGCTGACCTTGGTACTTACACTGGCCATCCCCAAGTCCTCACAAGGATAACACAAAGCTGACCTCCTCCCCTCAGTTCTGGCAATGTGTGGGCAGGGCAGGCAGTCAACCCCAGCGAGCTATGATGAGGCCTGGTCCCAAGATGAAAAGCTGCCAACCTGACTCCACTTCAGGATGTAGCTGTACTGTAAGGGGCCCTGTCCAGCAGCTTACATCAGCTTCTCCCATTTTGACTGCTGACCCCTGGGCAAGGCCCTGATCTCCTTCCAGCCCTGAGCTGGCAGGGCTGGGACAACATGCCTAACACAGGTGTTGTTTAAATTGGATAGCACTGTAGGACAGCACATCGCAGGGCATCTTGAAGGGCCTGTGAAGGTAGCCGTTCCTAGCAGAAACAAGGCCCCACTCACACTCCGTATTTCCAAGCTCGGAGCATTCTCCAGCTGCAAATGCTTACTGGATCTGGGCACCTCTTACCTGAGCAAATAGCACTGGTGGCAGCATAAATGACCAGGCCCCAGCAGCCCATCTTCACACCGGCACTGTAGGCCTGCCCTTCAGGGGAATTGGAGGCTGCCTGTTACAGAAAGAGGTTAGGATTAGGGCACTGGCAAGCTGCTTAAGAGTATGGCAAAGAGAATCACCTCTGAATCCAAGTTCAATATCTGAAAAGTCACTTCCCAGTCTTTTCTGGCCCACCTGTCACTTGCTATCTCCTCCACTCTCAAAAGATGGGCTGGTCTCTACCAGCAGGAGTGACCCTGGCCCCTTGAGCTGCCATGGCAGACCTGGAGGGGTCAAGATGGATCCTGAGTGTGTGTGAGGCCATCATGGTCCCCCGGAGAGGTGGCCAACATGGCCACAGGATGTGCCCAGGAGACACCATGGGGCCCGAGAGCCATCAGCTGAGCCCAAAGGGAACTGTTCCCATTACAGCCAAGTTCTGGGGCAGTGTCACAACTCAAGGCAATAAATGGCTGAAACAATGCCCATCTAGGCTTCTCAGAATGCTTCCATCCTCTGCAAGGGCTTGGCACCCACACCTGCTCCCCATGCACCGTACCCTACAGCCTTGGGCTCACACAACTGGGCCACAGAACAGAGCTGCAGGCCAAGCAGCTGCCTGCCATATGTTCTCTCCAATGTGGTCACAAGGGTACAGGGCCAGCAAACAGCACCTCGAAAGTGTGATGGTTTGTGTCTAAATGTCCCTCCAAAGCTTCATGTGGTCACAGGGCTTTTTTTTTTCCCCCAGAGGTAGCTAAATCTAGAGTGTGATGCTGGGATTAAAAGTGTGTGATTAGTAAATCAGCCCTCTGACTGGTCTGGCACAGTTCTGGCTAGGACTAAGGGGGCGTGCTACACCCACCCTAGGGCAGGTAGCCTGCAGCAACATAAGGGACAGGAAGGGTCTTGGCTCTTCCCGTGCTGGTTTTGCTGTCTCCCCTGCCATGAGCTGTCGCCTCTGTCATGCCCTGCCTGGCCTTGGAGCCGCCTGAATATGGACTGAAACCTCTACAACTGTGAGCTAAATAAGCCTTTTCTCTTTTCACTCTGAGTGTCCAGTATTTTGTCTCAGCGACAAGAAGTCAGGAAGACAGAGCAACCCACTGATGAAGCCCCCCAGGCCACCTCCTCCCAGCTCACAGAGCACTCACTTTGGGGTCACCTTTGAAGATGACCTGGCCCATGAAGTCGGTGTAGAAGACAGCCTCGGCGATGACAGAGAACCAGGTGAGCAGGTGGCAAAGGCAAAGGCGCATCAGCTCCCTTGGCATCTTCAGCATGGACAGCCACAGAAGGCGCACGGTGGTCTCACCCTCGCCCTCCTCGCTCTCTGTGTCCCCACTGGAGTTGGTAGCCCCACTCTGGTTCCGGTGCCGGTTGCGCTGCCGCTGCCGCTGCTGTAAGTCATAGAGGTCACTCATGCTGCGGGAGGGTTTGATCAGGACCACTGCATTGGCCCGACGGTAGCGGTAGCAGTGGGATCCAACCTTGCCATAGTAAGAGAAGGTGCTGGAGGCTTGACGGCGGAACATGTGCCTCCGCCGCCTCATGGAGCTGGATGTAGCTGAGAGTTTCAGATCCACCCTGGTGCAGCTGCTGAGGGTGTCTCTTGGTGGAGAGCCACTTCCATTTGGGACTCTAGCTTCATTCAAGTGATTATCAAGCAAGGTATCATCCTCCTTGGTGGATTCCCTGAGGAAGGTGGACAGGTGGGGCAGCCTGGCCTTCAGGAGCTCCTGGCTGGTGCTGCGGGGGGTGCTGGGATAGGAGGCATCTTGGAAGATGGACGGCTCGATGTCATACAAGAAGGGCAGCTCGGGTTCCATATCCAGTGTGGCATCCGGCATGTGCAGCACAGAGTCACTCTTGCTGCGCACGATGTCCACATCGAGGTAGTCCAGGGCCAGCTCGTGCTCTGACTGCACCTCATCATGGAATGGAGGGCTGCTGTCTTGCATGCCCCCACCCAGGGCATTTAGGCGGGTGGCAGGGGCCAAGCTGCTGCCAGGTCTAGTGCTGGGCAGGACGGTGGCTTCCTCTGAGTTGCGTTCCTGTTGCGGGCTGTACTGCTCCTCCTCGATGCTGAAGATGTGCAGGACCACTGACACTGTGAAGATGATGGCGGCAAAGAAGAACAGCACCTGATTCTGGGTCCCGAACCAGCTGCCCAGGAAGGTCTGTGTCCAGTCCAGCCCGCCCAGCACATAGCCGATGGCACCGCCGAGGCCTAGGAGGGGTAGAAGCAGCAGGTGAGCCGTGTGGAGGCTGTGGTTCCCACTCCCACGCCTTGTGTGGGAGGCCAGTGCCAGGATGGGCTGGAGGGCTATACCCTCAGGGGGACCTAGGCACCCCACAGTTACGTTGTGAGTCAGGACACAAGGTCTTGGGATGGGGAATGAGAAAAGGGTAGAAAAGACAAGACAAGAAGCCCTGCTAGCCCCAGGTCTGCCTTGTCAAATTCTTGCTTAATAAATTAAGAGCAATTAATCCCAGGATTAAATACAACATCACCCCATACATGCCTATATACTGAATGCCATTCGCTAAGCATAGCTGAAGACAGTGTCAGTGCAGGGACCTGGACATGTCTATCCAGCAAGCACATCACCCCAGCAGGCCTGACTTGACTGTCCCTTGTCCCTACTGTTAGTCCTTTGATCCTGCTGGGTGAAGTGGTCAGGAAGATGTCCTTGGATACTTCCTGAGCCCTGGCCACTCCTTTGGCCCACCAGTGTCTGAAACAGAGCCACATGCTGAGGGACAGCCCTGAACCTGGAGTTCAGGGAGTGGCTGCTGCCAGCCTGTCACGGCACAGGCACTTTACCTGCAGAAAATGCATGGATGTTGAGGGCCATGTCTTGCTCCTCACTGTCCACCACGTCCAGCAGGTAGGCACGGATCGGCCCCTCGGTAGCGTCAGCACTGAAATCCAGGACTACCACTCCCAGTACGGTGAGGACAATGCCAATGGACTGCCGTCCGGGGACATCACCAAGGGCCAGACCTGGACAGAGCACAGACAGTAGTCAGACCTCGGGCCAGCTGAATCGGGCTCCCTTTGTGGGGAGCCAGCTGGGAACAGCACTGGCCTTTCTCCAGGAGACCTCCACTCTGTGGCAGGCAGACTCGTGGGAAAGGGATTTCTCTTTCCCTTTTCTGAGGTTTAAAGGGTGGTGTTTCTCCTTCTCCACTGGGCCTTGACACCTTCCTTACCCTAAATTTCAAGCAAGAAAGGGAGCCCTCCTTCCCCTGCCACCATCACAAGGGATGGGGTGCTAATCAGTGTCAGCCAGAGGTAGGTGTGCAGGCCGCCTCCTCTGCACTGGCTTTAGAGGGTCAGCACTGAGGCACCTTCCTGAGTCCCATGCCACCTGAGGCAGCCAGCTGGATCCAGGGGCTGTGGAACTGTGGGAGACTCCAGAAGCAAGTAGAAAGGCCGTGAATCAGTACTCAATTTCTGCACTAAATTTCAGACAGGGCTCTGAGAAAGATGAGCAATACTGAAGCAGCCCACCATCCTTACTTAGCAGAGAGGCTATGTGGCCCCAAGAAAATACCTTCACAAAGTCTCCTGAGCCTCGCCTCGGGAAGTCTGCCCTGAAGGCATAGGTCAAGTTTTGGGCCTCACCTGATGCCAAGAGGGGGCGGAGAACAAGTTGGAGCAGGGCTGAAGCCTGGGTGCAGAGCCACCCCAAAGCACTGTGATGAGGCTGAACCTGGACCTGTAAGAGTGCCCCCAAAGAGAGTTTCTGCCTAGGAGCTCCCCACAGACCTCCAGCAGTGGTCAGGAGGCAGAACCCAGCCTGGCTGCGTTTGGGCCACATGTGAACAGGGTCACCCCCATGGGCACAGCGTGAAACTGCCATCACGCTGTGTGGGAGAGGGGAAGGCAGCTGTTTAGAGGGGTGCAGACAGCACTGGCACCCCTGGGTGGAGGAGGCTGAGTCACACAAGGGAGAGACACACGGAGGCAGGGGGCAGAGCTGTGCCCATCCCACAAATGAGTGGCTCTCCTGTACCAAGAAGGACTTTTGAGGGTGTGCTGTCTACCCTCCTGGATTTCTACGTGACTAGTCCTGGGCAAACTCTTCCAACATAGAACACCTGCCAGGCAGCTCCAGCTCAAAAGCTTGTGCCAGAAAACAAGGTTTTGCTTTTAACCAGTTTTGATGGATGCTTTCATAGCAAAAAAAAAAAAAAAAAAAAAAAAAAAAAAAAAAAAAAAAACCAACCAACCAAACAAAAAACCCTCCCACACAGTTGCCTTAATTAAAAACAAAACAACAAGAGGCAAAACAATACATGAGCACATGAAACAAAAAATAAATTATCATACTAGGATCTGGATATTTTCAATACCAAGTCTGAGAAAAGGAGGAAAAAAAAAAAAAGAAAAGATAATTTCTGAAATAATGCTGGAAACAGGACGTGGTGCCTGATATGCATTAAAAACAAGCGGTCGCGGCAGGAAGCATTTCCCTGTGAGCAGGTTCCTCCGGCATTCCCACAGGGGCCGCACCACTGCCAAGCTCCTGCACTGTGGTCACTGCCAGACGGCCCAGGTGGGTCGCCCTGGGCCAGCTCTATGACTCACCCTGCCGACCTTCTGGGTGAAGGTCCAGGCCTGGTGCACTGGCACTCACCTATGGCAGAGCCGTTGAGGAACAGCGCGATGCCCAGCAAGACGCCCACACAGAGCGCGAGGATGAAGGGCCGTCGGCGGCCCCAGCTCAGGGTGCAGCGATCGCTTGCTGACCCGATCAGTGGTGTGAAGATGAGGCCGAGGACAGGGCTCAGGAACCACGTGAGGCTGTAGTAGTGCTCCGGGAGGCCTAAGGATAAACGGGTCATCACTCAGAGGGCACATTGCCATACGGATTCATGCAGAACACATGGCCCTGCTAGGGCCTCCAAAATGCCAAACACCTGAAACCAGCCCACCGTGCTTGGCCTGGCCTGGCCTGGCCTGCCCTGCAGGGCAGTCACACCAGACTGACTCTGGCCTGATCCACACAGCAGCCACTTGGTAGGTGGGTGGGCTGGGACGGAGAACCCCCACAGCCCCAGTGGCAGTCAAGTCCCTCAGGCGACCATCATCCTCCATACTGACAATCCACAGTGAGCGGACAGGGGTTGCTTTTCTAGGGAGAAAGGTAACATACAAACAGGATCCAGCTGGAGCTGAGGTGCAGCTGCATGTCACAATCACTTGTACTTCGCCTCCTAACCACCACAAAGGCAGGGATTGTGCTCATTTTGTATAGGGGAACCTAAAGCTCAGAGAAGTCAGGCAACCTGCCCTAGATCACATACCTAGAGTGGGGGCCCCAGCATTTAAACCAGGACAACCTGAATTTAAGGTCTATCTTCTCTCACCCTGCATGCTAAAGCTGTGTGCCTTCAAGAGTAAGGTGGGCGTGTGATGAGACCTGAGTCACAGGCTAGTATACCACACAGGCCAGGAAAGGATGGGAGGACTCACTTTACGGCCTGGTGGTGGAGGATGGGCACATACCACAGGGCTCTTGTCCTGCTACGTCCAGACTCCTGTTGCCAGCAGTCAGGAGACGCAGGACCCACAGGGGAGGGCAGGCCTGAGGGCCACTATTTCTGCCCTGCATGTGTGCAGCGGCGTGCCTGCAAGGTCACACAGTACAAGTCCTCTGGCTTCACTATGTACCCTCCCGTGCTACATACTTAAAAAATAAAAGGGCTCTGGCACACCACTGCCTCTTTTGGCTAGGGTTTTACACTGCCAAAGGCAGTGAGAAATGGAATATCATGTTGAACTGACAAGAAAAATAAACTTCTGTGGGAGGAGGAAATATTTTCCCAGGCAGGAGGGAAGCACCTTTGAAGCCTACTGCTAGCAGCCCATGAAAATGCTGACATGGTCGAGGCACTCAGGGGTTTGCTCTGACCTCTGGGCCCCACACAACTCCAGGAAGGCCAGGTTTTGTCCCATCTGAAGTTAGCAGAACATATTGAGGGCTTGGGAAGTGACAAGTTTGCTGAGTGAGTTCCGTGTCTGGGCTGGGCCCCACATGGTGGGTGTGGGTTCCTGGTTTCACCTTGAGGCACCCAAGGAGAAAGGCAGGTGCCAGAGGCCACGGTGCCCTGCCTACCTTCAATGATACACAAACTAGGTACCTACTTCTCAGGAATGCATCCTGATTAAAACTTCTCAGTGCCAACAGTGTGGCCTCAAGTTCAGAGAGAAGGGAAAGCATTCCCGCGCCAACACACAGGTTCTGCCACTACTTCAGTCAGTGACAGCCGGCTGGAGCTGTGTCCTGTGCTTGGGGTGACTCCCGGCCATGGCTTTTCACAGTAAGTCCTGGTCCTGGGGTGGACCCTGGAGGTTCTGGGGCTCCTGCAGCCTCCCAGTTTGAGGTACCTCCACTTCGAGGCCCCAGACCCTCCCCCAAGTGCAGTAGTCCACATATGCATCCCCAGAGACTCCAGGGCCCAGACAGCCCACAGGTCTGGGAGGGCAGAACAGTATACTCCCCTCCCAACCCAAAGCCAGACAAGACCCTGACAGGGCCAAAGGTTTGTGGACTGAAACCAAACTGGAAATGCTAGTTTGTCCAGTTTCCACTGCCCTGCTTTTGCTAGGGCATGCCACTGACCAGCTCCTGCCCTGGTGTTTGCTGGTGCCTAAAACCTAGTCTAGTCTTAGTTGGACTCTTCACCTTGGACACCCTCTGCTGCCCTGCCTGCCATGTGCCCCATGAAACCGAGCCCCTCTGAGTGACCAGATACACCTAAACTAGATCTTACCCTGTGGGTCCTCTGAAGAGACCTGTGACTCCCTGCTCCCCCCGCCGGCCGCCACGTCAGATCATGTGAGCACACCAAGGCAGACCTGTTGTGCATCCCCAGTGTTGCAGTTTACAGGACCCAGCACTGCCTTGGCCTGGGCAGCTTCCAGCCCCAGGAAAGGCATGCATCAGCAAGGCCATGGCTTGGGAGACTAAGCCTGCAGGAGGCCAAGTGTCACAAGTGACCATCCTGTTACGGGGGGCTGATGGGGGTGGAAGGTTGCATGCTGGACAGAGAAACGCAGGAGGGCCATGTGCTTCCACCCCTTCAGAGCACATCAGGGCACTGAAAGATGCTTTCTGGATAGGACGTAGGCCTGGCGCAGGATAAGTGACCCTTCACATACCGGCCTGCCTGTCACTGGGATTGTCTGCACAAGTCAGGACTGGGCCTGGGCTTGGCAACCATGCTTCTCCTGGTACCTCCACATGTGCGACGCCCGAGGGGCGCCCTTCAAGGCCCCAGACCCTCCCCCAAGTCAGCAACCCTCATATGCACCCTCAGAGGCTCCAGCACCCAGATGGCCTACAGGTCTGGGAGGGCAGAACAATACAAATAAGGAGAGACTAGGCAAAGGGGATCCTCAGGGCTCCGGTTTCATCCCTTTTGCTGCTGTAGGTAGCTGATAGGCACACACCAATCTATTTTGGCTACTGGTTCTACAGCCCACCAGAAGGGCCAGTAGCAGAACTACACTGGTACAAATCTTGAAGCTGGGGTTCAAAGGCAGGCCTATCACCTCCTCCCTGGGCCTCCGCTGACCCTGGTCTCTGAGCTGAAGCCTGAGCTCAGGGAGTGGCTGATGAAGGCAGCACAGCAGGACAAACACAGGGGAAGCTGACAACAGAAGGAAGGAGACAGACAAGTGCCACCTCTGCTCAGAGACTTCCACAGCCATCCAGAGTCACCTGCCCTGTCAGCCAACCCACTCTACTCTCCAATGAAGTGACAGCTTTTAAGGCTATACATTTGCCACACTCAATGGCAGAAGCTCTAGCCTCAACTTAGGCCTTTTTTGGATGTTGGAGAGGCAAGACAAAGAGAGGGAAGGGGACAGGGACAGAGCTAATGATGTTCCTTGAAGATCCTCAGGACCATAAACATGGTCTACTTGCTTCCCGCAGGATGGTCAGTCATCAGCACCCCTGGGACCAAGCACTGGAGTGCACCAAGCTTGGCCAAGAGGAGCCATCTCTCACTAGTCCTCTTTAATTCAGGGAGGCTCTGTGACTGCTGCGAGGGGAACAGGAGGGAGAGGTCATCTCCACCCGAGCCATCCTGTGAACGTAGACTTTGTGCCCAATTCTGCAGTTCCCCTATAAGGAGGGACTATCCTAGAACAGCTCCTGGTGCCACAGTGCCACCACACAGGGTGGTCATCAGGCCCTATGGCACCTTTGGGTTGCCACACCCACACCAGCGAGCTGGGCCTCACTCTTCTGTCTCATAGGCTCCTTGTAGGCCAACAGGGTGATTCCGATGGGACATTATCCTCGTGGTGCCAAGGCACGCACTGAAGGACTTGCTGCTGTTTTTGGAAACTGCAATCACAGGAAATAAGGGGAGAGCAGGCAATGGTGACCAAACTCAGAACATGCTCACTCCAGCATGGAGGTAGAGGTTCGAATGCAGCAGTTCCGGGCAGTGGTGCTGCATCCAGTTGCAAGTCTCAGTAGAGCCAGTGTGGCTGCCAGCCCAACAGCTGCTTACCAGCACATCCTAACACTGGTGCCCAACAGCTGCTTACCAACACATCCTAACACTGGCGCCCAACAACTGCTTACCAGCACACCCTAACACTGGTGCCCACAGCTGGCTGTGTAGCCTTTCACATGTAAGAGTAGGGCCCACATGCAGGTCATCAGGGTGAGCCCACACTCATCAGTGGTGCTGGCCAGGATGGGGCAAGGGTGTGGCTTCAAGGGCAGACTTCACAGAAAGAACCTGGGAAGGGGCCAGGGAGATTACTCAGTAGGATAAGCGCTTGACTGGCAAACGCAAGGATCTGAGTTCAATCCCCGGTTCCAAAAAAAAAAAAAAAAAAAGAACCTGGGAAATCCTACCATTTCTTTCTGAATATGAAAATGGTCACAGAATTTAAACCTAAATTTTAGAAAGAATTTTTCTGCTTGCCCAGAAAAATGTCAACAGGCAGCACTCAGTGCCTAAGCACTGGCCAGGTCCCAGGAAGGTCAGAAAGGGCACTGCAGGGATGGACCACAGCTCATGTGCTCTCAGAGGATGATGTCAGTCTTTGCAGCCTGCCCTGTGGCACATACAGGGTCGCACTGATGAGTCTGGAGTAGGAGAATCGCACCGGGACAAGGCAGCCTTCACAAGCTTCCCAAAGGACACAGAGACAATGCTGGGGGGTGAACAGCCAGGCCAGGCTCAGATCCGAAGCTCCTGGCCCCCATGTGGAGGCCACCAGGGCTGTCCACCTCCCAGCTGGCTGGTCCTTAGTTTCTTACGTGATGGCTGTCTCAGTTACTCTTCTCTCATTATTGGGACAAATACCTGACACTCAAAATCAGGGAAGGAAAGGCTTATTTAGCTCACAGTCAGTGAAGGTTTCAGTCCATACTCAGCTGGTGCCAAGGCAGAGCTGCACATGGCAGAGAGCAGCCTTTCACGGCAGCAGCAAAGAGCAGAGAGCTAGAGGGCGCGGCAGCAGCTCTGGCGGCTAGTCACTCTCCCCTCCTTACACTGTAATGCAAATTATCTGCCCCAGGGCAGGTACAGAATCCACACCCACAATCTCCAGAAGCCGCCCCACTGCATGAGGCTTTGGGGGGACACCTATACACAAACCATAGCACTGGCCATGGCCCTGAGCTCAAGGCAGGCAGCACTGACGCATCTACAGGCTCACCTGGTCAAGTGTCTAGACCCAGCAGGTGCCATAACCATGTGTGGGTGAAGGCACGCTGGGCAGTGGTGCCCACACCATGCCCCTTTTGGCGTGCCTCCTTCTTTCCCTGCACTACTGCATACTGCGACATGTGCTATGTCTCCAGAGCCAGCCAGCTCCCTCAGCCCTGACTCCTCAGCCACTCCCATAGCTCTTGGTTAGGCCTCCCAAACTCCACTCTGACCCTGAACAACCCTAGAAACCAGGTTACCTATCAAACACAGCTGCCAAGGACCTAGGTGCTTAGAGGCCTCTGACAGTTTCTTGTGGCCTGGTGGTATCAGGGTTTAACCTTAAAATGTAGGTTGGAGGAGTTCATGTCCTCAGAGTCTAGCATGGCCAGGGCTTTGGGGCTTCTTTTGTTTATCCTTCCGTGACTGGGTACCAGTGAAGCATGGGAACAGTGCAACCTACTGAGATGGCCCAGGCAGGTCACGTGGCACAGGAAGGCAGGCTTTTCTCATCCTACCCAGTGGATACAAGGTTACCCACTGAGGCTTGAGCTTCAGTGGTGGAACATGCCTTCGTCCCACCTCAGTAAGCAAAGTGTTCATCCACCATACTGCTGCATGGGACTCATGAAGGGTCACACAGCAATCATGCAGTCTGGCTTCAGGCCACAGCCCAACCGCTGGTAGTCCCCACCCTGAGGTGGTCCCCACTTCCCCAGCAGCTCACCTGGTCCTGACTGCCCACCCCACCATCTCTCTCCAAAGAAATCCCAGGAGCCTCAGGTAACCAAACACCTGTGGGTGTGCCTGGCCACAGCCAGGGTGCTGCCGGAGCACTGCAGGAACCTCGGATCTGTCCACCAAAGCATCAGAACCAGGTATGGGGGAGGCAGGCAGAAGGGTGGTGCCCAGAACTGCATAAGCCACAGGGCAGGAGGAGCCCAGGAAGGCAGGCACACCAGGAGCCACACCACATCTTCATTCTACTGCTCTGGACTACAAAATCCCAGCCCAGCAGGAAATGAAGGCGCCTGAAGCTGGGCCATCTCAGTAATGGGACACAGCCCACAAAGCTGCCTGAGACAGGGTGACAGTACTCTTTGTTTCAGCAGGTCAGCAAGAAAAGCAAACACTTCCCACGGCAGCCCTGGTGAACAAGGGGTGCCCCTCCCACCTAAGCTGCCCCCATAAGCTGGTTGCCAGTACGGCACAGGCTGCCCCTGGGACAACTTGCACAGGCAATTCCCAGCAAAGCACTAAACAAACACGTCGGTCCCTAGTAAATAATTTGTGTTTTTTTCCAGGCAAAAGTTGAACAACAATGGTGGGACCCGGAAGGCTCCCCATGCACAGGAAACACTCACTGTGTCACTATGCGTCCATAGCTGTGTGAGGTCACGGAGACACTCGGGCATGTGTGGCAGCTACTGTTCACAAGGGCATTTTTGATAAACTGGTACTTTGTGGGGGGGGTGAGGAGGGAGCCAGCGGCTGGGAAAGTGGCCTATGAATGTTTAACAAAGGTCTGAGACGGAATCGGAACTCACATTCTTTCTCTCAATAGACAAAGCCTGCCACATCCAGATTATGTTTGTATTCTTGGACAAAAATTCAAAACATTAATAAAGTCATGAGAATGAGTTCTTCGTGGGAAATGTGCTGCATCCTTGAGTGACCTTGGAGGATTTCAGAAGTTGGAGCCATCCGAGACCACAGACACGAGGACAGGGACGCCACTCTGCACACCCCAGGTTCAAGTACAGGCTGCTGAGGGTTTGCATGGGGGAGGGGGCACCTCCATGGGATGGCACACAAGGCTGCAAGGAACAGTCTAGAATCATCGGACTACAGGAAAGGTAGAGAGGGTAAAATGGAATAAGATGTTCAGGTGGTTGTTCTGGTTACTACTGCAAGTCCCTGGTATGAACAGGGAAGTAAGTGACTGCTGCTGAGCTATCACCTTGTCACCCACGTGACTACACCACCCACTGCTCACCAAGCTACTTTCTAGAGAACCAACAATCTCTCAGAAGCCTGTGGGACAGAGAGGCTTGGTGAGTGTGGCCCTGGGCTCTGCCCCATTTTCTCAGGACTCTGGAGTTAAATCCTAGAATGAGTGGACAGAAGCTCAGGGTCTAGGACTCCCAGGCGTGCAGACTGCTGGTCCAGACCTCACTGTGGCAGGCAGGTACCACCACCTTGGGATTAGTAAAAAAGCAAGTCTAGAGAAGAGGGATGTGCTGCGAAATGGTGTAGGGAAGTCCACACACAGCTCCCTGCTTGCAGCAGCGGTGCCCACAGGCTGTCAGTGTGGCCTCCTGCCCGGTGGCAGTCAACCTTCGTGCAGGCTCCATGAACCTGATGCCAGCAGGTTCAGAATGGTCTTTCCTTTGGTAAAAGAAATCTCCAGCTCCTTATGCTGGCCTGTGCTCTGCTCTGCTCTGGGAAGTAAACAGTTGACCCAGCTGCCCACAAAGAGCTTCTAACTGCTCTGGGAGAGGCTGTTTCTATTTTCAAACAAGAAGGAGCCTCGAATACACTAGATGCACCTAGCCAGATCCAAGCAGGACAGGGACCATCTAGAAAAATGCTTTCCGCTGTTTCGCTCTGCCTCTGCGTCTGGCTTTTGGGGATCTTTGCGTACTGGTGAGCTCAGACATGAGTGGCTCTCTGCCTGACTGTCAAACTGACCACCCTTATGTCTCTTTAGATGTTTAGGGATCAACATGTAGCTCAGTGGTAACACACCTGGTCAGCATGCACAAAGCTCTAGGTTCAATTCCTGGCACCACAAAAAAGAAAAAAAAATTCCGTGGATGGGTAAGCAATCTCTCAGCTCCATTACAGAAGCTTCTTAGAGATCACATGATTAGTGGCATGTCTGGCTCCCCAACCTACAATCACAAGTCAAAGTCAGCCAACACGCTCTGCTCCCTAAACAGCTGACGTCATCAGTATCAAAGCCAACAGCCACCAAGGAAGCAGGTTCCTGTGCTTCTTTCAAGAAGAGGGAAAGGTCTTCAAATTCAGTATTACTCAAAACCCATCTACCGGTCTGACGTGCCAATCTCAGACTTCCTTTTGGATAGGGACAGAAGAAACAAAGATAGTAAACATAGGTAGAAAAGAGATAAGAAAAATCATTATTTACTTAAAAATTTTACTTTTAATAACTGCAGCTTCAGAACACAATTCAGGTTACCCAAGGTTAAAATGACCTCTTCCCTTCCAGAAAATCGACTCCAACATTTCCTTAAATTCTCAAAGATCTAGTAAGTCTACACTGATTGGGTCCATGTTTTTTTACTTGTAACTTGAGCCTGTGCTATTCCCAATACTACAGATTCATAGATCCCCAGCCTCCCAATGCTCAAGGAAATGGCACTATTCAATGGGTACCATATCGCTAAACTTCAAATGTATGCAAACAGTTTGCATTCTAAAGTCCCCACTAACAGGTAACCTGATAGACACTAGGAATACATGTACTGGGTCTGTCTTGTGCACACCCTGGGGACTGCACAATATCCCCAACTGTAACACATCTCATGTAGAGTGCCTGCACTGACTTCTGAGTGTGTACCTCTTTAACTCTGCCATATATATCTCCTTATGCTTTTCACTGACTCATCTTGAAAATCATTCTTCTGTGACCAAAGTTGGTAAACCTACTCTGTGGGTAAGGGGCCTGAGGTCCCTGTATCTTCCTGGTGGGGGAAGCTTCTTGGACCTCCTTTGGTAACACTCTGCGGTCCCCTAAGTCTGAGAAAAGCCCCCCCGCTCCACTCATGCAGGCAGGACCCAGGTTCACCCAACAAGGCCGCCATCCCTGCCCTGCACTTGGCTCCTAGAAGTCATCCCACACACTGGAGCTTTCTGGTACTGTTGGCTCTGCCAAAGCACTCCACCCTCCTGATGGCAAGTGCCTCCCTTCAAGCCCTTAAAAGAGTTATAATTTTTTTAAAAAAGTTATAATTTTATTTGGCTATTTTTTTAACCTGTATTTTAGGGAAGGGTCTATAGGGGTTCAAGGTCTCACTGCTAGATCAGACTTGTAGTGATTTTCTTGTTGACAGCCTCCCAAGTGCTGGGATTACAGGTGTGCACCACCACACCCAGTCTCAATCACTGTCTCAGCCTACCCTGGGGGCAGGGCCGGCAAGGTAGGCTCAGGGATAGAGCCCCTGGCCCCTGCGCCTGCATGCAGGTGCTTTAATCCACTGAGTTATTTGGCTGACCCTTTGGCCATTTTTTTTTTTTTTTTTTTTTCTTTTAGTACCAAGAATCAAACTAAGGGCCTCTTGTGTGCCAGGCAGGCACTGTGCTGCTTAGCTACATCCCTGGCCCTGCACAGCGGGCTTCCAGCTGATCCTGGCTTCCTCCCCTGCCCCTACAGCCATCTAACTCTCCACAGCCAGGGTAATTCAGAAACCTGTATGCATGCCTGCACTGCTTACCACACCCGAACTGCCAGTGCCCTGGGATAGCATCCAGCCTGCTGCCCGGGCCCTTCCTGCTGGCCTGCACTGTAAAGCCCACTGGACCTCTTTTCTCAGCTGCCACCCTGCCCCTTTCTGCTCCCAGAAAATACAAGACCTGTTCAGATCCAGCACAGCAGAGGAAGCTAGAGTGCAGATATTCCCATCCTGGCATCATAGTGCCAGCTGGACTCATCTTTTACATGCATTTGTTTTCTTACTGCCTGGGAGGGAGCTTCCAGACAGAGGGTCCTGGTCCATTGCCATGTGGTGGAAAACTAACAGCCAACAGCTACTGGAGCAAGAATGTCCAATCCCTTTGGCTCCTACTGTGGCTCTGAAGACAGACCACTGGCTCAGTGTTGAAGGAACTTTAGGACCTGGAACCTCATACACTGTGAAGCCCTGCATGCGTGGCTGGGCCATGACGGGCTCTGAAGGCAGACGTGAGCTCAGGGCCCACGTTCTACCAGCTGCAGGACTTCGGGAGCAAACAAGGCCTGGAACATTGTGTCATGTCCTGGAAAGGGAGCATACTAATAAAGGTGGGCATTCTGAAGATTAAACAAGGAAACATAAGAGAGAGGCCCAGCTCAGCACCTGGCACCTGAGACAGGCAGGCACAGAATCTCTTTGGTATTTCTGAGGCCGCAGTGCTATAGCCAGTGAATTCAAAACACTGGGGGTACTGCAGTTCAACAGATCAGTTACATGGTTCTAAGATAGTGCTGAGGGAGTGTATTTGTTCTCAGTAAACAGATCACACATAAGTCTGTGCTAGACGGCTGTACACAACAGTTGGCTACCAAGAGTCCTCTTTGAAGCACACCTCTCTAGGAACTCAGGAAGACCCATGCAGGTGCTGGACAGCACACAGTGCTACAGTCACTCTGGGGACACAATTGCAACCCTACAGCCACTCCCATAGGCCATCCCCTTCCTTCAGCAATGAGGAAGATGTGCAGAGGAACACGGTTTGTGTCCCCAGGAACAGCCATGTATACACCTGAGGGTGCTTGTAGAGTCCCAGTGCAGCTGGGCAGGCCCTGCCAGCCTGTGGCACTCTACACTTTGGACACACTAGGAAGGATAAGGCATGCCTGACAGCAGCTCCAGTCACTGTGTGAAGGAATGGAACCCCAGGTAGGCCAGCTCCTGGGTGAGCAAAACTTGAGCCAGTGGTGAGAAAGGCTCCCAGCCCCCAGGGGGGAGGTGAGGCAGGGCTCAGGCCCAGTCCTGTCTCTAACCCCGGCCTCACTAACCTAGCACGAGCCAAATGCCACACTTAGGTGGCTACCCTGCCTTGTGGCTGATGCTATTTTCCTGTGCAGTCAGCTACTTAAAGACTCTCAGGCATGCCTAGAACTTTCTGCTTCCTGGACGAAGCTGCTAAGAGAGCAGTTCCACAGGGGGACACGTCATACACATGTGGTGACTGTGTCATCCAACCAAGCTGGACATGTCTTCCAGCAACAGCACTGAGAAGGCACCAGGCCTGTTCTACACGGAGGACCAGGACACGGGCGCTCAAGAGGTTCTTCCTGGTCTAGGGAATGATGCTGTGATGGAGTAACAGGCCGATAGGCTGGGAGGAGCTCCCACTGCCTCAGTCAGCTTCTGCATTCTCATCTGTGAAATGGAAATGTGGCATCACTGAGGCCCAAGTGCCACATCTTGGGCACACAGGACCTTCCCCACAAATAACCTCACATTGTGAGTCACCCTGGAGGTAAGAAGCCTGAATAGGGATGGCAGGCGCCTTGTAACAGGCACTACTGAAGTGGCTGCTGGCAATGACAGGACAGCAGTAGCTGGGTGTGTTCTGCCACACAGGTGGCAGAACAGAACGGGGGTCTTTGTAGGTTGCTGGAGCCAACACCGGTGGCCTGAGGTGGGCCTCACACAAACCACTTGCCACGGTGGGGGCTGAAGGCAGAACAGGGCTCTAGGAGCTTGGGCCTGGTTCTGCTAGGCTTTGGAGCCTCAAGGGCCAGCTCTGTGCTGAACACCACTCTGCAATAGCATAGGCAGGTCCCTGGCCAAGTGCCGGGCACAGCCCACCTGAGGTCTTACCTCTATGACTATCAGCTCTGGAGAGTGGGTACTATGCTCCCAAGCACCCTCCGAAGCGAAAGGGAACAGACCCCAGGGTGATTCTTATTCTTAATAAGTCAAGTTTTCTCAGCTTTCTGCCTTCAATTCCTAGACATACACCCATGTCTTCCTGAAAATAACCTTTCCCAAGAGGGGTGCCCAGAGAGAAAGGACTCAGGGAATGACCTGGGATGGGTGGAGAAGACAAGATGAAGGATGTGAGGTTTCCCGGGTAAGGGGAGGGGAAATTTGGGGAGCGCCTCGGTCAGTGCAGGGTCAGCCAGTCAGGGCAAGGCCTTGAGCATCCGGGGCCCCCAGCCTTACGTACCGTTATCTACAGCTTTAGTTCCAGTAATGACACATGGTGAAAAAGATCAAAGATGGGGAACTGCAGAGCAGTGTCTTTCTGTGAGGACACTACATACTGCCTCTGACACTCACCAATGCCTGCACTCAGCAGTGCACGTGAATACTGACAGCTGGGGCAGGGGCCACTCTGCAGCACCTGCCATCCCAGAGTGTCAACACTGCCTTCATGGTTCGGTTCAAACTGCCCAAGGGACATCAAGAGGACGCGCATCTGCCAGCATCCTAGGGACCTGAATCTCTACCCTGCAGCAGGGACAGGGGCATGGCCTCAGGAGTGTGCACAGGGGCCCCACATCAGTGGCAAGTGGCAGGATTTACTACCTTTACAGGTAACACGATTCAATGGTAAGTGTAAAATCTGAGTTTTAAAAACACAAGTGAAACCAGCCCATGAAATTATTAAAAATTTAATAGTAAACTCACAAGCCAGTACAAAGTGGACTGCAGACAACTCTATTTCAGGATTTATGGGATATATCCTGCCCTCTTCCTAAAGCAGGAGGGGTGGGGGACCAGCACCAGGAACTGAACCCAGTGCCTTGCACATGCTAGGGAAGCACTGTACAATTGAGCTACACCCCGTGACCACAAGATCTTCATATGGCTTGAGAACACTATCAACCACCTACCAGTCCAATTATAAGATAACCAGAAGTTGCATATTGTTTTCATTAATTTTTATAACAGGAAATACAAAAACAATAATTTTATCAAATATATTCAATATAAGAATCAATTGGTGGAAATGACACCTGCTCAAGCAGTTTGTAAATAAACTCAGGCTAAGTGGTTAAATTATTATTACCAAGTGACTAGGAATTAAGGAGGTTAAATCTGTACCAAAGCTCCTATTACAGATGATCAAACAGACATGAGAAATCAGAACCCCTCCTACCACATCTGCCCTCACCATAGGGTGCCCTCTCTGGGTCTCCTGGGTGCAGGGTCTCAGCTGGGCGGGGGCTGTGGATCTGCAGGCCAGTGAGGCTGGCCTTGCGAGGCTACACTTGGGGCTTGGCAGAGGCGAGGTTCTGTGGTCTGGATTCTGGGCCTGATCCTGGCTTTACCACTTGCCAGCTCTGGCAGCATCAGCATCTCCTCTGCAGAGATCTATAAATGTCTCTGATGACTCAAAGAGCCGAGTCACCAGAACAGCTTGCTGGTGCAACCACTAGTGTTTAACCATCACCATGGGGTCTGCATGTCTAGGCTGTAGGAACCAGGACTATTCTCCCTCCCATAGCAGCTCTCTGTCAGCTGAGAGCTAACATCCATCTCATGGTCAGGTGGAAGCCCCACATGGTGGTCTCTGAGAAGCAGCTTGGCTGGGAGAAAGAGATGGATCGAATTCTGATTCTTCAGTAGCTGACTGAGGACCCTGAGCAGGTCACTTACTCTATCCAAATCACGATTTCCTCTGACTGAGAAAAGCCACTTCGTTCCTTGCGATCTTAGGAAAGCTAATAAGTCCAAGGTAGAAATGGGCCTGGGGTCTGTTCCCTGCCCACAGCTGTGCTCTGCATGTTCCCCACAAGCCACTGTGACCTCCACCCTCTGGGTGTGACTTGTAGGGACCCTCCATCCATTGGGGGTCTCGTCATTTCTAGCAGCCCTAGGGGTGGGCCAGGAGTGTTAGTCACTGCCCCTGCCTGACGCTGAGCCCTTGGCAGACAGCTTGCTCAAGGACATTTTCCTCCACAGTGCCATGGCCAGGGATGAAACCCCAGTGCTCAGCAGCCTCCCTGATTTTTACAGTCTTTTCGAGGACCAGACACAATGGCAAGTCTTCAACTCCGGCGCACAGCCAAACCCCCAGCTTCAGTGCGGCCCCTCTCTTGCCAGCACTGCCAGGTCTAGGCATGAGTTGACGTCCCCAAGTACCTCACTTGCCTTTTGCCCCTTGTCTTGGCATAGCTGTCCTCTGGGGACTACGTCTCTGCTGGCTGCCCTCCTTG
This sequence comes from Octodon degus, assembly GCF_000260255.1. Classification (NCBI taxonomy): domain Eukaryota; kingdom Metazoa; phylum Chordata; class Mammalia; order Rodentia; family Octodontidae; genus Octodon; species Octodon degus. The sequence continues at coordinate 6,360,227 of NW_004524680.1, read as the reverse complement.
AAGAAGAGGTTCTTCTGGTGCCTTGGCTGCTTCTTCCTAACAGGCTTTCAAAATGCATTTTGTAGTGGGGAATGGTGGTGCATGCCCATAGCCCCAGCACTCTAAGAGGCTGAGATAGGAAGACTGCAAGTTTCAGCCCAGCCTGGGCAACTTAACAAGACCCTGACTCAAGATTTTTTCAAAATGCTGGGGATGTATCTCAGTGCAAATGCCCTGGGTCAATCCTCAGTATTTTAAAACAAAGAAAAACCACATTAGGCAAAAGACTCCTTAGTACCAAGCTTGCTGCTGTTGCTTCATCTCTAAATGCCCTGGCTTGGAGACGCAGGTGACTGACACAGAGACTGTGGCTGAGTCTGCTCAAGGTCCTCATGCCATGAAATACCTCGACTCACAGCAGCACTGCTGCAAGCAGTGTGAACCAATTCTCTCAGGCAGCACTTGGGAGGAAGAGCCGAGATGTGCGCACAGGGCTGTCCAAGACCCCGTGCACGCAGCACGAGCCTGAGCTGCACAGGAGCATTTCAGCCCTGACTGCGCTCGGCAGCCGTGCGCTAGCAGGCAGAGGCATGGAAGGCCTGTTCTGGGGAACAAGGGGCAGCAGTGGCCTTTGCTATCTCCAAGATGACTCCCATGGGAGTGCCAAGGAAAGCAGACACTTACACAAGAAGACCCTAGGCTGTCAGTGGCCAGAGCAGCCCTGGCTTGACAGGGAATAAGGAAGTCAGGACTCCAGAAGAAGAGAAAGGAGGCTCTGCCTCACACTGCTGTGGTTAGACACACTGCTCCCCCAGGCGGGCCATGATTCTCACTAGTTACACTTTCAAATGACAGCAAAAAATACATCTGTGTGTACATCAGCTAAGCAGCGGCTTGACTGAAATGTACAGATCGAGATAACATGTCGTACCGTCAGCATGGGCATGCTGTGCTGTGCTCCCCGCTCAGAGCCTGCCTGCAGCCAGGGCACTCCACTTACTGCACAGGAGAAGGCCTCTTCTGCGCCATGTCAAACACTATGAGCAGGCATCTGGGGAAAATCACCCAGGCTACCTCCTGTCCCTTCCAGCAAATCTCAGTTTCCTCAGTTTTCTATTTGTGACAAACCTTAGAGACATGCAGGCCTTAAGCATGTCTGAAAGTTACTTACATCAATCAAAGTTTCTTTCAGCTTATTTGCTATGATGTTTCCGAAGTAGTTTACAACGTACAAGACACATCAACATCCACTCTTCACAAGGTCTATGCTCATCTCCACCCTGGCCTGACTGTCCCAGCCCCCAGCCTCCTTGCCAGCAGAAGCACACTCTGTAGGGCATTCACCTCAGTGCCCGAGGCTGTCATCCACACCACAGGGAATGTGAAAGGTCAGGACAAGGAAGCATGCTGGTCCTGGAGAGGCCCCAAACTTGACAATGGGCACTTCAAAGGACTCAGCCCACTGAGATGCAAGATTGCCAGAAAACTTTAAGCACAGATGTTCACTGAGATCTTCCAACCTAGTGTCCCCTGCCTTCTTCTCCACCCCTATAAAAGGGCATATTTGTCTTTGTCTGGGGCAGAAGGTCCTGCTGTGCTTTCTGCCTGAACATCCATACCATAACGCTGTTACACAAGCCTGGTGGTCTCAGCTGCACATATGTTACAGTTTAGGTGCAGTTCAGGGGTACTGTGCTTACCTAGCAAGTAGAAGGCCCTGGGTTTGATCCTCAAAACTGCTAAAAATAATTTTTAAAAATCTTATGTATTTTAAAAATATATATTTATTTATTGTGCACAGGGTCTCACTATGCAGTTTGGACTCATAGTGATCCTCCTGTCTCAGCTTCCTCAGTACTGGGATTACAGGTGTAAACCACCACGCCCAGTTTTGGTGGTCAGTGTGTCCCATTTGGGGTTCTGGGGCCGGCATGGCACGCAGTACCAGGGATCAAACCTGGGTCCTTGTGCTTAGTAGGCAGGCGCTTAGACCTCTGAGCTATCTCCCCAGCCTGTAAAAATGTTTTGGTTTTTTTTTTTAGAAAAGGTGAACAAATGATCTACGCTATATCAAAGAAAAACCTATTTTATATCTAATATACATGTAATCATATTTTGATATAAAATTCTTGACAGAATAGACCCAGAGCACAGGCCCGGCAAGTGAGTGAGAGGACCCGGGCCACCGGATCCTAAATTGAAACAGAGTGCAGGCCCGGTGTGTGAACGAGACCGCCTGGGGCCCACTGGATGCTCATTCGACCCAGGGTGCAGGTCCAGCATGGAACCCTTCAGATCTCCCTGCAATGAGGCTAGAGGCAAGACCCACCCAGCTGATTCAGGAGCAGAACATCTTGCCAGAGTGACACAAAGGGTTCAACTCTAACGGCTGCAGCAGAAAGAAGTGGAGCACACAGCCAGAACCAAACAACACCCACCTGGAGTAAT
>NW_004524680.1:6347428-6354984 GCF_000260255.1 Octodon degus | reverse complement strand
AAAAAATAAACAAAAATATTTTAATAAAAAAAAATCTTGACAATTTTTTTGGTGCTGCTAGAGATGGAGCCTAGAGCCTTGTATGTGCTAAGCAAACCTCTCTGTCTGAGCTGGGGCCCTGGCCTAGTAGTTAATTATTTATTGACAAAATTACCATCATCTGAGAACTACTGTTCTGATAGGACACTTTTGGTAGACTGCTTTAAGGAATAGAAACAGTCTTTGTATATAGCCTATGAAAATACTTTCTTCCATGATTCTAACTTTATTTTTGAGGTAGTTGAAGGGAAGTGTTTTGAATTTACAAAGCAACCCCCACTGAGGACCCTTCCCCAGGGAGTCATTCACACCCTTTCCCCCTTTCTGGGAGCCCTGCTAGGGCTCAGGCCCAGGTCAAAGATCCCAAGGGACCACCACTGGGCCTCCTGGTGGTTCTCACCTTGCCCTATCCTTTCAACATGAATTTGTGATAGTTTGTTAAAATTTAACTTGTTTTTCACTACAAAGTTAAATAATAATTTTCTGTAGGAATAACACGTAAAACTGTCTAATCCAACACCTATATGGTTCATGTTCTGTCACTTTTAAAAAATTAATGTATATGTTCAAAAAGCATATAGTTGGGCCAGCCAGATAGCTCAGGAGATTAAAGCACCTGCTTTAATCAGATGCAGGGACCGGGGCTGATCCCTGTCGTGCTGTGCCAGCCCTGCCCTCAGGGTACGCTCAGACAGCAATTAAGACTGGGCATGGTGGTGCCCACCTGTAATCCCAGCACTTGGGAGGCTGAAAACAGGAGGATCACTGAGTCTGATCTATGTAGTGAGACTGTAGACCCTGTACTAAATACATTTTAAAAAACCCCAAAAAACATATAGTTATTCATTTTGGTGAAGAGATATATGTATATTGATCATTTCCAATCCCTTCACCCACTCCCTTATTATGAACCAGGAAGTTGGGAAATTACCAAACATATTGCAGCTCTTGATAAACACTGGAGTGCTACCAGGATTTACAAGCATCAGCGGCCCAGGTCTCCACAAAGGGCCTCTATGTAAGGGCTCCTGTGTTCTACCCCGCTAGACTGTCACCTCTTCCACAATGTGCCACACTCTCTGCTCTCCATTTCCTGCTGTGCCACAGTCCAAAGAGCTTACACTCACTCTGGTGTTACGCCCTTAACTTCTGCAAATTGGAGGTGCGCCTGACTTCCTGTGCCCTTTCTGCCCTGAGCTGGGCCCCTCACCCCCACCTGTCTCTATGTGCCCCACACGGCCCTCTATGGGTGAGCAGGAAAAGCCTTCCTAATTTCTCCCCAGATCTGGAGGCCCCTAGGGCAAAAGCCACCACCTTTGCCCCAAACCTGGCAGAGTGCCCAGCCCATGAGGCTCCCTCAGTACTGACTACCTGAGGGGACAGCCTCTCTCCAGGCCTTACCACCTGAACTATAAAAGCTGGGTTCACTGGCGCCCCTTAGTTCAGGTGCCCCAGGCACCCAGCTGCCATCACCTTCAGTACCAAGCACTAGCAGGCACGTGCGCCTTGTCTCATACAAGATTAATGGCATGCGTAGCTCCCTGACAAGAACTGCTGATGTGAACATTTCACTGTTTGTAGAACACAGCATTCTACAGGTCAAGAAATCCAGACTTTCCAGCTCAAACACAGGGTGCCTGCAGTAGCTTTGGGACCACTGGACAGAGCCAGGAAATCCGCCACATGCAACTTCTGCCTAAGCCACACACAGGTGTCTTCCTGCGGTGAGGCCTGCTACTGGTGGGTTTGCACACGAGGAGTCTCAGTAGACACACCCTCTCATCCTCTGGGTCCCTTTGTAAGGCAGGTAAGGGAGGTCTGCAATAGCTTCCCTTCAGGGTTTCCTGGTCTCCAGCAGGAAATCCAATTTTTAGGTGGAGCTTTGTAGGGCCATTCAGTATTTTCCTCACATTTTTATTGTGATGTAGATTTAATCACCAAATTCAGTAGCAGAGCAGAGTACAAAGTCAACACTCAAAAATCAATAGCATTTCTATACACAATGAATGCATAAAGAGAGAAATTAGGGAAACCATGCCTTTCACAATAACATCCAAAAAACTGAAATACTGAGGAATCAATCTCACAAAGGAAGTAAAATATTTATACAGTGAAAATTATAGTACTCTGAAAAAAGATCAAAGAGGATTTCAGAAAATGGAAAAATATTTCTTGTTCCTGGATAGGAAGAACCAACATAGTGAAAATGGCTATACTCCCAAAACTGTTATGCAGATTCAAAGCAATCCTGATTAGAATACCATTTGTATACCTCACAGATCTGGAGAAAACATTCCTAAAATTCATCTGGAACCAGAAGAGACCTAGAATATCAAAAGCAACTCTGGGCAACAAAGGAAAGACAGGGGGCGTCACAATCCCTGATCTGAAGTTATACTACAAAGCTACTATGATAAAATCAGCATAGTGCTGGCATAAACACAGACCTGAGGATCAATGAGACAGATTAGAAGATGCAGACATAACTACAAGCACATTCAGCCACCTTATTTTTCACAAAGGGCCAAACATAGTCACTGGAAGAAAGATAGCCTATTTAATAAATGGTGCTGGAAAAACTGGCTTTCCACATGTTGAAGGCTAAAATTAGACTCATGTCTATCACCATGCATATAAACTACAGTCAAAATGGATCCAATATTTAAATATTAAAACTGAAATAGTAACTCTTCTGGAAGAAAAAGTAGATAGAAATCTTAATGACACAGCGATAGGCAGAGAGTTGACGAACAAAAACCAAACTGCATGGGAAATACTTTAAAGAAGTAACACTGGGATCTTATCTTTTTGAAAAGTTTCTTTTCTTTTCTTTTTTTTTTTTTTTTTGCGGAACCGGGGATTGAACTCAGGCCCTTGAGCTTGCCAGGAAAGCGCTTATTCTACTGAGCCATCTCCCCGGACCCTGAAAAGTTTCTGCATGTCAAAAGAAATCATGGGCTGGGGAGATGGCTCAGTGGAATAAGTGCTTCCCTGGCAAGAGCAAAGACCTGAGTTTAATCCCTGGTTCCACAAAAAAAAAAAAAAAAGAAAAGAAAGAAAGAAAGAAAAGAAAAGAAATAACCAACAGAGTAAAAAGAAAACCCACAAATTGGGAAAAAAATTATAGCCAACTGTCTCAGACAAAGGATGTCTACCTACAACATATAAAGAATTAAAAAAAAAAATCAGGTCCCCCAAATTCAAAGACCCAATCCAAAAATGGGCATCTGAGCTGAATATATACTTCACAAATGAAAAAATACAAATGCAAATTAAAGGGCTGGGGAGATAGCTCAGTAGAATAAGCCTAGTTCAATCCCTGCTTCAGTCCCCCCTTTCCCCCAAAACAAGAATAAAAGAAATGCAAATTAAAACACTGAGCTTCCATCCTACCCCAGAAAGAATGGCTATCATCAAGAAGTTAACCGATAAGAAATGTTGGCGAGACTGTGGGGAAAAAGAAACCCCTCTCCACTGTTGGTAGGAGTGCAGACTGGTACAATCACCATGGAAATCAGTGTGGACATTTCTAAAAAGCTAGGATTAGAGGTCCCACTTGAGCCAATTATTTCCCTTCTGGGTATTTTTCCAAATGAATTGAAAACATCACACCAGCACAATTTGTCATAACTAAATCTTTTTTTGTTTCGTATTTTATGGAAGGGTCTACAGGGTGTTCGAGGTCTCACTAACATATCAGACTCATGGTGATCCGCCTGTTTACAGAGCTGGGATTACAGGCACGTACCACGCCCAGTCTCAATGGTCATCTCAGTGCACCCCAGGGGCAGGAATGGCACCGCAGGCCCAGGGATCGAACCCCCAGCCCCTGTGCCTGCTTGGAGGTGCTTTAATCTGCTGAGCTAGTTGGCCAGCCCTTGTCATAACTAAATCTTGGAAGCAACTCAGATGTTCATCAAATGAGCAGTAGATAAAAAATGTGGTACTCTGATACAATGGAGTATTATTCAGCTATAAGATAACCTGAGGCTCTATAGCTAAATAAATGCAACAAGAGACCATACTCTTAGGTGAAATAAATCAGATACATGTGCAAACATTGTATTCTCACTAGTGTAAGAACCCCAAAGAGTAAATAAAATCTGAAAGGTACAACAGATACTACAAAAGGGAAATAATCTGTTCAATGGGATAGAAAAACTGAGATGAGGAAAAGGACAAAAGAAAGAAGGGGGCTGGTGAGATGGCTCAGTGGTCTAAAGCACCTACTTAGAACATGCTTAGCAAAGCACAGGGACCGCGGTTCAATCCCCCAGCACCACATGCCAGCCAGCCCCGCCCCCTGGTGGGCTGAGCTGGCCACACACATACACATATAAATAAATAAATAAATAAATAAATAAATAAATAAATAAAATTTAAAAAAAAAAAGGGAAAATGATGGGCTTGCAAGATAGCTCAGTGGACTAAGTGCTTACTTAGGCAAGCACAGAGGCCAGGATTTGATCCCTAGCACCACACACTGCTCTGGCCCTGCCCCCTGGGTATGCTAAACTGGTGATGGAGTTTGGTGTGGTGGCACATGCCTGTAATCCCAGCACTAGGGAGGCTGAAAACAGGAGGATCACTACAAGTCTGAACTGCATAGTGAGACCCTATACAAAAAAAAAAAAAAAAAAGCCTAAAAAAAAAGGGGGCGGGAAGATATATTCATGTATATATACAGGATAGCTTGGATAATTGTACTACCGATTCCCACTGGCCTACTGAAAAGAGCAGTTAATACTTAAATTACAAAAAAAAAAAAAAAACTTAAATTACTTTTTCTTCTTTTTAATTTCTTATAACTTTTTTTGAAACCAATTTTGCATGTTTGCATCTGGTAATCTAAACAACTAATCTGAAGATAACTTTACACAATACATCATTGTTGAATTCTTATTATTTTGTTTAGTGAAATTCTGTATTGTTTCTAATTTTTTTTTACAATTTGTACTTTCTTTTTAAAAAGTATATATATATAACAGTTTCTTATATTACCCATTAAGTGTAAAGTTTGCAGCATTCAGTCCATTTTGTTGCTATGCAACCATCACCATCCAACCCCGGAACACTCTCATCTTCCCAAGTTGAAGCTATGCCCTGTTACACACGGATCCCCCCACCAGCCCAGCCTCTGGCATCCACTCTTCTACTATTTATGCATTGAACTCCTCTGGGTACCTCATAAGGCGAAATCACATAGCACTCATCCTTCTGTAACATTTACTTCATTGAGTAGAATTTCTTCAGGGTTCATCCAACTCTGGCGACTGACCTCTGTGACACCTGTGCCCTCACAGCCTCACACTGCAGGAAGGGCCCCATCACTAGCCCTCACAGCCTCAATACTGCAGGAAGGGCCCCGTCACTAAAGCGTGAAACATCCCTGAGTGCCTGGCTCCCCATAATGGACATATGGCAGCTTGGGCCTGGGCTCTAGTTCCCTGGGTTGCAGAGCAGGCCACCCTTCCCGGTGGCTTCAACCGAGCCACAGGCTGAGGGTGCTGTGTAGGGTTCCTGGGAAAGCCCCCATGGGTACCTTCTTGTAAGTTTTCTGGCCTCTACAGCCCCTGTGCCAGCTCACCTGCACTGGCAGGTAGGCAGAGGAGGGACTACTAGTGAGCAGCCCTTTAAAGTATGTCTCCACCACCTGACACTGCATGTGCCTGCTGTGACAAAGTGGCACCAGGTACAAAAGTAAGGTGGTGCAGAGATCCTCTCCAGAGCTCCTTCTGGCACAAAAGGGAAGCAAGCCCTGAGGTCTAGCTTGGGGTTTATTTTTGAGACAGGGTTTGCACTCTGTTGTTTAGGCTAGCCTTGAACTCTTGGACTCAAGTGACTCTCCCACCTCAGTTTCTCTAGTACACTCAGTCTCTCCAGTAGCTAGAACTACAGAAGTACAAAGACATTGTGTGCACACACATGCTGGGGATTGAACTCCAGGCTTGTGCATGCTAAGCATGCATTCCACCACTGCACTGATCCCCAGCCTGGGCTTTTCAAAAACAGAAAACAGGCCAGACACTCACCGTCTGAAGTACCTAGCCAAGGCCTCAGGAAAGACCAGACCTTTGCCCAGACGTCATGGAGAGAACTCCAACAAAGATATCAAAGTCACCTGAATTGTAGGAATGAACTAGGAGACCACTCCTAGTTCAACTATGCTGACTCTGTAGGCAAAGAAGCCACAACATCAACATAGAATCTAGTCATCTGGCCCAGAGTTTAGAATAACATCCAAGTGCTCAAAAATCATGAGGGCACCTTGAGCACCTACTGACCACGTGCACCTACTGACCACGTGCACCTACACATGTGCACACACCACGAGATGCAATTTTATGCAGGGTAGGAAGGCACATTTCTCAATTCTTGCCAAAGACATGTCACGTTTGTGGCTTTAGATATGAAGCTAACAGCTCTGGAGACAGTGCGACGAGGTTCCAGGAAGGGATCAGCTTGGGCCCAGATACTGCAGGTGACTCACGGGAGACGGCTGCGGCCAGTCCCCTGCACCAGGCTTCTCATGGCCATGGCCCACACATCCAGCAGTGGGGGTGAGCCACACACAGAGGGCATTTTCCACTTCTAGTGCTTGCTCTAAGTGGCTTTCAAAGGGCAAGCTTTTCCCATAGGAGAAAAGGCAAGCTTCCAGTTACAGCAGACCACGCCCTAGGACTCCGATCCTAAGACACTGCCATGCAGAGTGGAAAAGTCTGCTGTTTCTAACTCAGTGGACAGACACAAAGTCAGCCTAAGCCCTGGGCATTATCCCCTGCCTTCTGCGTGCAGGAGACCACAGGCCTGACTTTCTCCCCAAATCTGCAGCCACTGCCTGACAATCCCTAGATGCTGCTGTGCTTCACTTTTGCCAAGGAGGGGAACAGGCAGGTTCCCTCACACTGACCCAGCTCCCGTTCATGAGTCAGACTCATAGCTAGCAACAAAAGCTGTCCTTTCTCTGTTATCTGACATTCCTTTTCCCCTGAGTACACTTCCTGAGCCAAGAGGGAAACAATAAGTGGAGGGGGAGGCTGGATTCTCCTTCTCAAGGGAAAAAGACTACATGGGAACCAGCACAGGAGGGCGCCCACTGAGCTGAGCTGACTCAGACAGAGTTGCTGGCTCTCCAGGAGGGCTCCAGAGACCCCTGCTTCCAAGCTTCCCTCTTACAAGTGGCCATGCATTCTAATTTGGTCTCAACTCTGAGTTGCCAGATTCATCACCTGCTCTACAACTGTAATGATGCAGACAATGGCACGGCACTGCACCAGCTGGGGCAGGCAGGCTGTGTGCACTGGGCACCTCTCAGGGTCCTGCTCTGCCTGCCAGACATCTCCCTGGGTGCCCAGGGTCATGTCTTACCTCCTCTTTCCCCAGAGCAGGGCTGTAGGTCCCATCATCAAAAACCACCACCAAAAGTAAAACCAAAACGGGACTTCTCATGCTACTGATTGCCTTGATTGGAATCCTAAGGCTTGGAACCTAAGAACACATTTAATTTTAATTTTTTT
>NW_004524680.1:6301759-6347328 GCF_000260255.1 Octodon degus | reverse complement strand
AGAGAGAGAGAGAGAGAGTGTGGCGTGTGTGTGTGGCCAGCTCAGCCCACCAGGGGGCGGGGCTGGCTGGCATGTGGTGCTGGGGGATTGAACCTTGGTCCCTGATGCTTTGCCAAGCTTGTTCTAAGTAGGTGCCTTAGACCACTGAGCCATCTCTCCAGCCCCCTAAGAACACATTTATTTGTAGAAGTCTCTTCTAAAAGTTGAACCATCCAATAAATAGTAATTTACTTCGCAGTTAACATTGGTACCTCAAGTAAAGAAGCAGTAGTACTGACTGAAGGAATTTATGGGCTTTTTTCTGGATGTCCCCCTAAAGTATCATGTGCTCACAGATGGGGCTATGAGCCCATAAGGGAGGGGACTGGATCATGGGTGTGTTATACTGAATTTGTCCACTGATTGGCTTAGCATAATTGTGGACATGGATGATGGATTTACTGAAGGACAACCCACCCCGAATGTGGATGGCACCAACCCCCATCAGACTTGTGGCCTGGATGGCATAAAAACAGAAAGGAGGAAGTCTTGCTACTTCCTGCCTTCCTGCCATGAACTGCTTCTCCTGTCATGCCCATCAGCCATACTGCCCTGCCTTGAAGTCAGCCAACCTCTACAAATTGTGAGCTAAAATAAACCTTTCCCCGTTCAATTTGTGGGTGGCAGGTATTTTATCCCTGCGATAAGGAAATAAGTAAGACAAGGAGGGACAGCCTGCAGCAAGGGCAGCCAGAGACACGCCTGGACATAGCTACATAGGCCCACGGCCGGGTGCGTGCCCACAGGCAGCTATTACAGTTAAAAAGAACCAACTTTCTGTTTTGGCATGGAACCAGCTTCATGATATGCTAGGGATGCTTTACAACAGTCACTTTAGGGGACGGTGATGAGGCACAATGACACCTGCCTGGCGTGTTCCATGCAGGAGTCAGAAGAAACAGGACAGAGCCAAATGGTTGGGGAACAGGAAGAGACCTCACTGTCCACTGAGAGTACCTTCTGAACTCTACCCTGAGGAAAAAATGTTCTCAATTTAAGAAAGCAGATTAACAGAGGCACGAAGAACCCAAGCTCAAGGCTGGCCTAAGTGAGATCTAGTCTCAGAAACGAAAGGTTTTGGGGTTCAATCACTTGTATTGTGGGGGTACAAAGAAAGAAGGAAGAAAAGGAGGGACAAGAGGGAAGAAGGCAGGAAAAGTTCTGAGAAGAGATGGAAGAAAAAAAAAAAAAAAGAAAGAAAAGACCTTAACAGTTTCCTCTGCAAGTGAAGACTCAGAAACAAAGGCAAGGCAGCTCCAGGGTGCCAGACCAGCCCGCTCATCTGACAGTGCTGACCACACTCTCCCTGCACGCACAGGGAGAGCTGCACAGGTTGCCCTCTGGTGTAACCATCCTATCCTTTCCTGGCCAGGTGGGTCCCAGCATGCAGGACCCAGACAGGGAGTCAGTCCCGCTAAGGCTTGCTCCTGCTCCCCAATGTACACCCATTTCCTCCACTGCCATCCAAGGCCTCCTCCCAGGCCTAGGAAGGCCCACCACATAGCTGTCATCAGTCACTGGTCCCCAACAGCCTCGTCTTATGGGCAGTAAGCAAGAAGGACTTCACTGTCATGGGGTACCCTAACAGCTTCTGTTTACAAGAGTCACATTGGGGACAATGATAATATAGTCCCTTACCAGGCTCATCAAGCAGTGATGAGCACTGACATTTTAACAAAAGACAACTTATCACAGAAAGGTGTAAGTTTACTAGCTGCAGAGATGTCAGAGATGGACTATCTTCTGTGTACTCTCAGCTAACTACTCCCGAACTGAGCACAACTCTCCTACGACCTTTCATAGTGGCTGAGCCCGAGCTAATCCATTTCTTGGTGTGTTCAGTTTTTGAGTTTTGAATGGCAACGTTTTACCTGGGAGTTAACCTTTTGAAAGAGAAAGAACAGACTCACTTTCACCCACTTATGTAAAACACAAATGACAGCTGGGACTGTGGGCATGTGCTTATAATTTCAGCAGTCTGAAAGGCTAAAGCAGGAGGACGGCAGGTATGAGCCTTGCACGGGCAACTCAGCCACAAGCAAGTCCTTGTCTCAAAAAAATTAAGAGAAGGGCTGGGGATGCAGCACACAGGGAAGGGCCCAGTGCAATCCCCACTGTCAGCCCAACCCCTAAGTCCAGTTACACACAGACTGGGCGTGCAGGTTTATGAGCTGTATAGTGTGAGGGCTGACATGGGATACTGTCATCCCTCAGGTCAGACTGCCATGGCCTGCTCATTTGTTACTGTTATGGTTTGTGTCAAGCTGTTCCCCTAAAGCCTCATGCATTCATGGGTGGCTTCTGGAGTTTGTGACTGACTCCTGATCCAATGCTGTGACTGCAGCTGTGAATGCTACACCCTGGCCCAGGGTGGGTACCCTGCATTGCAGCGGAAGGAGGGGAGAGAGGCGCGCTCGCTGCCTGAGCTGCTGCCACTCCCTTTGCTTTTGCTCTTTGCTGCAGCACAACCAGGGCTCTCTGCACTGTGCTACTCTGCCTTGAGCCAGCTGATTATGAACTGAAACCTCCGCTGATTGTGAGCTAAAAAAACTCTTCCTGCCTTAATTTTGCATGTTGGGTATTTGTCCCAGCATGAGAAAAGAGTAACCGAGACAGTTACAATGTTCCTATTTCAGTCATCATCATTTCTGGAATCTGATAGGGAGCAGACATACCTAGAACTCAGGAAAGACACTTTCAATATGCTGTATCAGTTACATAGTAAAACACACACACACTTACTATCCTCAGTTACCTGATATTATACAAGTCTCATGTAATAAATACTAGAAGTCCCCAACCTATGAATGTGCTCCATCATGAGAGAATGTTCATAAGCAGGATTCATTCACAATCCGACAAAGTGAGTCTCAAACAGTACACCTGTGGAAGTTCACAGCTCAAATGTTTGTAAACTGGGAACTTACTATACTCAAAATCGAACAATGAAGTATGCTAAAATTGTATGGGATTAAAGTTCACAACCTATAAAGTATGAAAATTCCAAGGAGTTGTGCCTGTCAAACACCTTGATGTGTACTATGAACTTTGAAACCAGTTTTGAGGCTATAACACACATAACCTACAACAAAGAAAATGTGGGACTGAGAGTCCTCAGACATCTGTTTACTGGGTCAACTCACTCAGCAGTCACCAGAGGTAATGTGTTTTGTATCTGTCTCCATAACCGTAAGAGGTGGTCCAGAACTGAGGGATGAACCTGACTCTAACCACCTTACCTTTGGTACACAACTGTTTCAGCATGATTGGGTGCAAGTCCTTACACATGGAGTGGACAAAATACATGTTAGGTGATGTGGATCACAACCCAACCTCTCCTTGCTGGGGCTAACTACAAAGGCAAACTTCCAGCCTGTGGACACAGAGGCCCTTCCCTCCGAGCATGCTGTCTCATCCCCCTCCAGGGAGAAGCTGGTGTCTCCCTCTTCCTGGGGGGGCTCTTTCTTTCCCTAGGGCTTCTTTTAAAGTAGTTCTTGTGGATCGAGTCAGTTGCCTCTGTCTCTCCCACCAGGTTAAGCCACAAGAGGACAGATACAGTGCCACCTTAGTACCCTAGCAAGGGGGACACCAAAGGAACAAAAGCAGAACAGTGACAAGCAGGAACAAAGAGTGACCTATATGTGATCATGCTCCACAACTCCCCCACCCTGCAGGGGCTCTGGTCCTGTCAGTGCCTCAGTCAACAGTCAAAAGCCCTCAGAACAAGGGCTTTAGGGAGAGGTAAATGAAATGCACAGGATTCTACAAAGAAAAGCACACTGAAAGAAGATGCTGGAAGTTCTAAACCATCATGTGGAGTATCCACCAACCTGTCTGGTGACAGACCTGGACAGGCACAGGAACTAGAGGCCTGAGACAGACTGACACCACCAGGGGCTACCATCCTGGACCTCAGAACTGCGCACTTCACTCTGCACATGCAGTGGGGCTTGGGTCAGTGCTCACTGAGCAAGACAGTTACATCTGTGGCAAAAAAGTCTCTAAAATAACCCAAATCTATTCTTAAGATAGTTTACCTTGTCCATGTGGAATTCTAGAATAAAAGAGAAGCTATACTCTTAACTTACCTAGCCCTTTACCTAGATCTCTTATAAGACTAACAAGTTTCAAAGTTACCGATTGTAACTTTCTGAGACCACAGGAAAGGCTATAAACCTTCTGACAAAACTTCTGGCCTCACAGCTACTCCCCGGTGGCACTCAGGAAGTCACCAGCACTTCATAATGCTGGGCTCCTCTGTGTCGATGAATCTCAACAAAGCCACTGATGCTCAGAATGTCCACATGTTCAACCACACCTTTTGCCAAAACTTGTGACTAGATACTGACCCCAGGAGGCCATATATACCCTGGCTGGCCTTAACAGACAAGGAGGAAACTATGAGAGCAGGTTAAAGGAGAAAAGACTAGGACCCCACATCAAGGTTCTTGAAGACACTTGGGTCTAGCCCCCGAAGCATGGTCAGTGCCATGCTGGACACAGTGACCTGTGTAGCACTTACCAATCTGCAACAGTATGGGCGTGACCAGTGCCGTTTCCATGGCATAACAGAATTCCCTGCCAAACATCACTGCCCCATGCATCACCCACAGGCGCATGGGGATTCGGTCTATGGACCCCTCGCTGATGGTCTCATCACGGTTCTCGGTCTCCAGGTCTCCAGATTTCTGTGGGTCTGGCAGGGGCACAGGTAACTCTTGCACTTGCATAGATTCCGAGTCAGCATTCTGCGGAGCCATTTTCATTACCACCAAAAAAAAAATATATATATATATATATATTTTTTAAACTATATAAATAATACTATCATATCTCTTTAATGATAAATTAAGACGTCTCGTTCTGCTCCAGGTGCGTTCCTCAGGCAGGCAACACTTATATTCCTCTTTGTATAAATGGGTGTCTCAGCTTCTCCCGATTGCAGAAGACACGCAGCAAACAGAGGGTTTTTGGTTGGAGTGTAAACATATGGCTTGCTGGTTCACTGCAAGTTAGAGTTAAAAATCCATAAATGCCACTCAGTTAATACCAGTTTCATCATCATTACTGAAGAGGCGCTGCAGTCACTTCTCTTGCTACAGAGAGGTGGGAAGGTGACAAACACAGGTGGTCCTCTGTGAATCCCCATCGAGTGACTGGAGGCTCTGCAAAAGAGGAAAGACACCCAGCCAGAGTCAGGGGCGGCCCTTATCATGGTCTGCCACAAGCTGCCCACCCACTGCTAGAACCTGCGTGCGTCGGAGACTGGTCCTCGCCACTCAGGACCCTCTCCAGGCCTGTCCCACCCCTGGCTCTCTGGGAGTGTCCGTACAATGGACACTTGACCACTAGAGAAATGACAGTCGCTCATGGGGGATTTAATACTGGGTGGACAAAGGTGGCACAACCAAGAAAGGTAGAAGACAAGGAGCCACAACAAAGCCAGCAGTGCTTTTGTTCTTTAGCGAAGGATAACACCGTCACCTCTGCATCCTGTGGTACACACATATTCCTGTGTGCACCCTGCTTGACCCACCAGCATTATGATAGGGGGTGGGGGGACAGCTGAAAACCAGCCACAGAGAGGCTTTAGGCACCACCTGGAAAAATGACAAAGAAAGATGGGCAGTGATGAGAGCTGGACTAAGACCCAGTGCTGGCCGCAGCAAGGAAGTCCAAAGTCTGTACTGAGGCCGGGGTCCTTGCTATCGATCATCTTGGGCAGTGATCCTTGAACCACTCAGCTTATAAAACCTTCTGATAATGAATGAAAGTTACTCCTTTCCCAAAAAATATGTACGTATGGGCCAAACTCCTTGTAACATGTAGGGGTACAGAGACTCCAAGCCCATATACGGCATTCCTAGGGATCGTGGAACCTCTACAACTCAGTCTTGAGGTATCCTCCATGCCTGTTCCTATGACCAGCTTGTAACATGGTCAACTTGGATGAACACAACAGCAGTGTGGACTGCTGAGCAACAGCTGGAAATGTGCCCTTAGAAAGGCTCCAGGCAAGAGGCCAGTCATCCCCCGGAAGAGCTTCAGGGGGTGGGCTCCACATAAGGGGTCCCTGAAGTCATACAAAACACTGCCAACATTTTATATTAAAAGCAGGTTTGTACAAAAAGGGGGGGGGGTGCTGGCCCTGCCCCTGGGGTGCACTGAGACAGCAATTGAGACTGGGCATGGTGGCACGCGCCTGTTATCCCAGCTCTTGGGAGGCTATAAACAGGAAGATCACTGCGAGTCCAATCTAGTAGTGAGACCCTGAACACCCTGTAGACCCTTCCCTAAAATATAAAGTAATAATAATAATAATAATAATAATAATAATAATAATAATAAAAAGGCAGGTCTGTGGGCTAAAACTTTACTGAAAAGTTTTTGACAAAAAAATCTAGTATCATCCATTTAACCAAAGATGAGTTTTGATTAACATCTGCTCCCTTTGTGGAGTGGGGACAGAACCTCCAGACATCATCTTCACTTAGGCTCTCCTAAGCCCCACAGGGGAGGGGGCCCGGGGGCCCAGTGAGAGCTGCTCCCCCAAGTCCCCCAGGGCAGGGAGGCCTGGGGGCCCAGTGAGAGCTGCCCCCCTAAGCCCCACAGGGGAGGGGGGCCGGGGGCCCAGTGAGAGCTGCTCCCCCAAGTCCCACAGGGGAGGGGGGCCGGGTGCCCAGTGAGAGCTGCCCCCCAAGCCCCACAGGGGAAGGGGGGCCGGGGGCCCAGCGAGAGCTGCCCCCCCAAGTCCCACAAGGGAGGGGGGGCCGGGGGCCCAGTGAGAGCTGCCCCCCAAGTCCCACAGGGGAGGGGGGGCCGGGGGCCCAGTGAGAGCTGCCCCCCAAGCCCCACAGGGGAGGGGGGCCGGGGGCCCAGTGAGAGCAGCCCCCCCAAGTCCCACAGGGGAGGGGGGCCAGGGGCCCAGTGAGAGCTGCTCCCCCAAGTCCCACAGGGGAGGGGGGCCTGGGGGCCCAGTGAGAGCTGCCCCCCAAGCCCCACAGGGGAGGGGGGGCCGGGGGCCCAGTGAGAGCTGCCCCCCCCCGTCCCACAGGGGAGGGGGGGCCGGGGGCCCAGTGAGAGCTGCTCCCCCAAACCCCATAGGGGAGGGAGCCCGGGGGCCCAGTGAGAGCTGCCCCCCTAAGCCCCACAGGGGAGAGGGGGCCCAGGGGCCCAGTGAGAGCTGCCCCCCCAAGTCCCACAGGGGAGGGGGCCCAGGGGCCCAGTGGGAGCTGCTCCCCCAGAGCACTGGCTCTTGCCCACAGTCGCTCCCTCCCTGCAGCTGAAACCTGATTCCCTGCAAGGGAAGGTCCAATTAAAGTTGCGAGCAATCCTAGCAATATACTCGTTTGCACATTCCCCAAACCTCACCTCAGCCCTCATTTGAAAGGTCCTCTGCCAAGTAAATCTCTTAAATAAAGCAGTGTTTCCAAACTACCACCTGCCTACAATCATCTTTCTAAAGACTTTCTTACGGAACCACTTCCAACATGCGCAAGGCAAACAGTGGAGCGTAACAAATCGCCCTGCTTTGGCATAGACACTCTGCTACTCCTGACCTATGCATAGCATTTCTGAATCATTCTGATCGTAAGAGAATGCTGGCACAATTTTCCTTTTTGCAATTTTCCAATCTTGCATCAAAATAAGGTCACTGATTTAACTGCCTTTTTCTACCAGATAAAAGGGATCAGTCTCCAGAAAAGAAAGTATGTTCACACAGTGTCTGCGGAGTCCACATAAATCAGCTGTGCTTTGCAATTAGCTTTCCAAGAAATTCTAACCACTTAATCACAAACATCAAACACTTTTGCTCAGTAGGCCCTTTGTCCCACTGCTGCTTCCATCCTAGGAGAGGACTGCCTGAAATGCAGTCGTCTCTGCCTAAGTCATCACAGCAACAGCTAAAAGTTAGGCAATACATGCCATAGTAAGCGTGCATGAATTATTCTAAGGCAGTGGCACTCAAGTGGGGGTGGTTCTCACTGTCACCAGTGGAGGGGCTGCTCCTGGCCTGGGCTACTAGCTGATGCCGTGGGGTGCACAGCTCCACAGCTTAGAATGCTCCACCACCAGATCTCAACAGTTTCAGACTGAGAAACTGTTCCAAGGTTATTAAAGGGGCTTCTTTAAAAATGCTTGAACCCTTGTTATATTTTGAGCCAATCAATAGACTAGATGTGGCCAGTGTTCCTGTAAAGTTTAGGTAGTAATACTTTAGGCTTCAGAGCCTGCACACTGTCTCTGTCACCTATTGTTTTTACTTTTGACAATCCCTTAAAAATTCAAAAACCCGCTCCCAGCCTGCTTGCCAGCCCAGTAAGTTCAGGTCTCAGCCTGTGACAGTTGCCAACTTCCACGCTAGATGAGGGCCAGTAGGATCTTGGGGTCTCACCAAGCAATGGCTTTCCTCAGGATACTTTACTCAGGGGGACAACTGAGGGGAGGGACTGCTGGGTCTCCACACTCACCCAACTTCACTGCTGCTGTTCTGTGTAAAATGTCTTAATTGGTATGTAAAGTAGACCTGGAAGCAGTTGCCATCAGGCCACTAGGCTGAGAGGTGACTTTAGAGGTCAGATGGCAGGAGGGAATGCTGAGGCCACACCTTCCTAGCCAGCTCTACCTCTCCTGGACCATCGCCTTTCCTAGCAGTTTACTGGGAAGAGAGGCCTAAGCAAGAATTGCTGAGGAGCAGCAAACTGTGGCAGCCTCAATCACAGACCTCTGGTCACAGTTGCCACTAGGTCAGCTGAACATGTCTCCATTTTACCTGGGAACACTAAGAAGTTCACAAAATTCAGCACACAGGCCACAGCACAAAATACTGCTGGAAATCCCCAATGAGTACAAGGACTTCCCTGAAGCCAAAGGTGGGTACTGTTGGCTCCTCTGATGTGTTTGGGGTATCCCTATCCTATTTCCAACAACTAGCTGAAAATTTGCCATTTTGTGAGAAGATGAGGAAAAAGATAAACACCTGGACGTGAAAGCTGTCCAGTCCCTGACTGAGAGTGTGCCAGGCTAGCTACCTCTACAAGGTCAGGGTCAGACAAGTATGAGCTCCATGGGCTCACACCAACAGAGACCAGCCACATGTTAGCCCTGTTTGCACCTGGGTCTTCTGAGAAAGGATGGCCTCATAAGGATGAGTATATCCACCATCATCTTAGTGTATGCAAACTGTCCACTTCAAGGAAGATGATCTACACAACTACATTATCAATGATTTCCAAAGGCACTGAAATAATTCTTCTGACAGATACAGTTCAAGCATTGCAACATACTGTGAGCAACACAAAAAGGAACAGACTTATCCTGTCCAAGGAACAGGCAGCTCTGCAATCCCTGGAGCCTCCTCTAGGCTGCTCAGAATGTGGACAAGTTCAGCGTAAACTGGGACTTCTTCTGGAATCTTCTATACCAGTGAAATGGTCAAGGCAAGTTTTCCCCATCACAGAAAAAAGCATTTCCCTTGGAACCTGCTCCGGTGATTGTTGAGCACTCAGTGACAACAATTTTGTTATGATCTGCAGATGCACTCAGACAAGTGAAACGACAATTGGTTCCAATCAACAACTTCCTCTATTGTCCTGTTTCTAATTTAAGGGTGAGTGATGCCAAACACGTGACTTCCCACAATTTGCTGTGTGGAAAAGCCGGCTGGGAACTTAATCTCATTTAAAAGTTAACTGGATGGTACTTTGGACAAGCACCCCAAGCTTGGCTTAATTTTCATAAGCTTCAATAGCACAGTAATATGAAATTCAGTAACCCACAAGTCCTGGAAAAGGGCCTGGCTGACATATGCTGCGCTGTGACCTGCATGTACACCAACAGGGGTTATACACTCTGGGGACAGCCAATGCTTCCGAGTGACTGGCTCACTGAACAGTTATATGTCACATCTACCATTTAAAATAGGCACAAGTTGAGGAAACCCACCCTTAAAAATCCCATTAGTATAGTAGATGCTGAATTTACTATGTAGTTACATCCTAGTCAAGCCATGAGTTGAAAATACCCTATGCTAAAAATGCCTGGATTCCACCCACTCAACACAACACCCAGGCTCAGTCACATAGCACCCTGCACATGGAGCTCTTCCTGTGTGAAAGCTGGGCCACACTGCCTAGCACCCAGGGAGCAGCTTACCATGTTTCTAGCTCAGGTAAAGTTCAAAAGTCAAAGTTCAGAGTATAGTTTCTACTGAATGCCTACAACTTTTTTTTTTCCCCCTGTATTTAGGACAAGGTCTACAGGGTCTCACTACGTAGATTGGACTTGTAGTCATTTTCCTATTTTTCAGCTTCCCCAAGTGCTAGGATAACAGGCACGTGCCACCACACTCAGTCTCAAGTGCCACCTCAGTGCACCCCTATGGCATGCGGGGGATTGAACCCCAGCCGTTGTGCTCTGCCTAAGGAGGCACTTTAGTACGCTGTGAATGCCTATGACTTTCATCATAAAATCAAAATTCCTAAGGTGGCCCACTAAATTGGACAGCTGTACTAACACCTTCCTATCAAGACACTAGCTGAACCTCAGATGCCCTCTGTTTCTCTAACCCCATTTTACCTGTCCTCATCAGCATCTCTTTCCAGATGGGTGAGAGCAAGAACAACTTATGGGTAACACAGAAGCTAGCAAAACCACATAAATTGCAGCCCAGATAAAGAAAATCTGCATTTGAACAAAACACATAAAAAAGTAAAATCAAATCAAGCAACTTCAAAGTACCACTGTTGAGAAATTAAATGCAACATTCTGACAGTTCTGCTTATGTATTTCCTGAAACCCATTTAATAAATTCCACTGATTGCCACTATAAAAATCAATGTATTAAGATAACAAGAGGACAAGCCACAGACCAGGAAAAAATATTTGAAAGACACATCTGATAAGAGTTATTATTCAAAATATGTAAAGCACTCTTAAATCAGGAAGAAAACAACTTGATAAAAAATAAGTCAAAGATTTTAACAAGCAGTTCACCAAAGATACACAGACATAAAAGATGCACAAGTAAGCACGTGAAAAGATGTTCTACCTCCTATTTCATTAGGGAATGGCCGATCGAGACAACAGATGCCGCTCTACACATGTCAGAGTGGCCAAAATACAGTGCAAGCACATCATCAAGGACTGGCCCGGGCAGAGAACAACAAACAGGCACTCTCCCTGGGAATACAAGATGGGACAACCATGCTGAAACACAGTTGGACAGTTTTTAAAAACTAAACATACTCTTACTCTGTAATCCAGAAGCAAGCTCCTTGGTATTTACCCAAATGAATAGAAATCTTACCTATACAGATGTTTACTGCAACTTTATGTATAATTTCCAAAAGGTGGAAGCACCCAAGATGTTCTTCAGTAGGTAAATGGACAAATATGGTGTAGTACAACCAGATAGAATATCATTCAGCACCAAAAAGAAATGAGCAATTAAGCCACAAAAAACCCAAATGGTGCCTTATATGCACAGTGCTAAATGAAAGGAGCCCGCCTGTGTGATCCTAATTCTACAACATCCTGGCAAAGACAAAACTACAGAGACAGTAGAAAGATCCTATTGAATGAGCAGAGCACAGGGAATTTCAGGGCAAGGAAAATAGTCTGCATGATGCTATCTTGGTGGCTGGACATCATTACACATTTGTCCAAACCCACAGCTATACAATGCTGACAGCGAGCCCTACGGTACAATGACAGAAGTTCACTGACTGTCCCAAAGGTACCCCTTTGGTGGGAATGCTGACAATGGGAGGCTGTGTACATTTGAGGAAAGTGAAATACATAAACTCTATCTCAATTTTGCTGCAAATCAAAAACTTCTCTAAAGAGTGTATTTAAAACAAAATCAGTGTTCTATGCTCATATTTAAGTAAATAGTAATGCAACCCAAAACTCCTCCCAAGGACAAAGACAATCACATAGTAGAATATGCCTAGAACAGCTTTCCGTGCAGCTGGCTCACACTGCGACAGTACCCAGGTGCACTTATCGGCCCCTAGGTGTTATATGTGCCACCTGAAGCAGACTAAGTTGGTCTCAGGCACAATTAACACAAATTCAATTTAGGCATGTGACTTTAGCCTCCCCAGAACATACAGCTTGTTACTACCATGAAGTCCAAGTTAGAGCAGCCTGCAGGGCCTTTCTGGACTCTAGGTGGGTGCATGATTTGACCACCCAAGAGGGCTAGAACTCCACCACAAGGCACTGAAGGTCTGAGGTCACATGCGCTGCTCACAGGCGCTGTGTCACCTTCTATAAATGTGACTACACCTCTTTTTACTCTGAAAGTGTCCTAGTATGTAGAATGCTTGCTATGCTGCCACTCCCGATGTGAGTAATCAAAGCATAACCAGGCCTAAACTCTTAATGACCTAGCCACTGTGTGCTCTATGTCACAAGTCAAGGATACCTCATGAACTAAAATCTAACATCCTGCACATTCTACACCCTCTTACTTGCCCTCCTCTTGACCCAAGCTTGCTGTCAACCTACTGATGACAGGAGAAAAGGTGAGTAGCCAGATTTGTGTGTAAACATGTTTGTATCTACCTGTGTGTCTACGTCTACTTGTACTGTATATGTAGGTGTTTTGCGTCTCTATGCATAAAACACAGAGTACTGAAGAATCTGGAAGGTGTCCCAGGGAGGCAGGGGTCCACTGTACCAGTCAATCTCATTAAAACATTCTTGCTGGATTAGCATCCTGACATCAGAGAATAGCTGGTCATTGCAGGGAACTTTAGCATACCTTCTCTGCTGACCACAGTTTAAACTGGCTCTTGGAGACTGGTCGTTTTCATACAGGGGCACATTTCCTTTTACCTCCACCAAAGCTGCTCCTCAGGCCCTACCTGTCTCCTGGGCTAGGCTACCATGACCCTGGTCAGGAAGCAGAACTGCAGGCTCACTACAGACAAATGACTATCAACCCCTCCCTTTGGCCCTGTTTCCAAGCCCCTGAGCGCCCTGTGTCCTCTCAGTCAGCCTAAGCTCCTAGGTGCTTCCTTAAGGCTCCATCAGACCCAGAGGCCCATGCTGGATGTCCAGTACCCACCCTGAATCACTCTTAGGCCAAACTAACCACATTTACTCTATTAAAATGAGAAAGCCAATTTTGAGAAATCCCTTCCTGTTCATGAAAAGAGCAAGATAATCACACAGCTCAACGAAGGCCCACTTCTCCTTTAGTCAGAAAGCAGAAACTAGTGTATCAGCAACAAACAACTGAAGATTATTACTTTTTTATTTTATGCTCAGAAACTGGCATGTAAGTGAATTACTTTAGTGCCTTACATTACTGCAATGTAAGTAAATTTCAAGGCACACATAAACACCAGAACTAATTAAGTCTCCTGAAAACTCACTGCACTCTCCACACAAATCGCAATAGCACACACTCACTGCATAGCTATGTGCCATTTTAAAGGACAAGAACCTCTGTCCTTTGGTGAGCTCAAAGAGCACAGGGGCTCTTAGGACATAAGGAGTCAGGTCCACCAAGCAACAGGTCACCTAGACCCCTCACATCCTACTCAGTCTCCACAGCCTATACTAACACAGCCCAGCAGGCCTGCCACAAACCAGTTGGCAGACGTTGGATGAGCCCATTTACTGTTGCTGGGCCTAGTTCCTCAAGCAGTCAACTTCAGATGACACAGGGTCTTGCCCCAGGCCGTGGAGCTTCCTGGTTCCCTATGCCAACAGGTGAGCCCATGCTGGCCAGCAGCTACAGTATCCGTCTCCCAGGTCTCCCACATCTACTGCAAGATGGTGACCCTACCAGCTAGGAGAGAACCAGACCTGACAAGTGGGCTCAGTGTACCTGAAAACTAGCAGATGAGAACCTCCTGGAATGGCTACAGAATCTAGGAAACGCACCATGAAAAACCTCGCTGAAACTGTCCTCCTAGTTTTTCACACAGACCCTTCTAATGTGTGGGTGCACGCTATAAAGTAGGGCAAGGAAACTCACTGAGAACGGCTATGGTTTAGATCTAAACTAAGTTTCATGTGTTTGAAAGGTGATTAGATCATGGTGATGCTATACTTATCAATGGATGGTCCATTAATGAGTTCATAGCTGGATGTGCTATGAGGAGCGTCACGGGGGTACAGGACATGAGGGGCATACTCTTGTCCCCAGCTCCTCTACTCTCTGTCCCTGGCTGCTGGGGTTTGAACAGCTCTCTTCCACCATGCCACTTCTGCTTGGAGCCAGCCCAACATGGACTGAAACTGTGGGCCAGAATAAACCTCCACTCCTTTATGCTGTGAGTCTTGGATATTTTGTTCCAGTGACAGGAACCAAACCCTTAATAGACAGGTACCTGTAGGCTTCCCACAAGAGCACCCCAGCCCGCCATCAACCCTCAGGGACTGATGCAAGTCCGGTATGAAGCTGATCAGGGCTATTAACTCAAAAAGGCCTTGCACACCCATTTCTGGAGGCTACTTTTCCATATGCAAAGGAAAAGATGAGAACTGCCAACAAAGCTGTGGGATGCTACCACGAATCCTTAAGGACTTAGGGGGTACAGCATGTGCTTACAGACTGGTCCAGACATACAGAACCCCATCTCTCAGGAAAGAAGCATGCAGGGAATAGCTTCTATATGGAGGGCTGGCCTGGTAACACAAAATAAACAAAATCCACAAAAAACAGAGCAAACAGAAAGCATCAGGTTAATTCCCTTCCTGACCCCTTTACAGAAGAAGCTGGAAATAACTGTTTCTCTCCACCAGATACTGTCCTGTCCCTAAACGGATGGATGGGGAGATACACTCAGCTATGGGTTTTTTATGTGCAAGAGTCTACAGCTCACCAGCACTCTGTATGCCACCCAGTGTGCAAGAGGTGCACACTTCCACAGGCACACACTTGTGCATACCGAAGCATGTATGTGTACATGCACAAAGAGACACAGCAGAAAAGATCACAAGTCTGTCTCTAAATATTGACTGTTCATGGTCTTCCTGATACATATTTGGGGCTGGGGAGAGATGGCTCAGTGGAATAAGCGCTTCCCTGTCAGGCGCAGGGGCCTGGGTTAAATCCCTTGTTCTGCCAAAAAAGAAGAAGAAGATACATATAAAGATGGGGAGTGTAGTCTCCCTGGCTTGTGTTAGGGTTGTGATGATGAAGGCTGCAATACTATCAAGACAGCCCTCAAAGTACAGTGCTACCTTGGTTCATGAACTTAACTCTTCCTACATTTCTGGCTGCAAACTGAATTGGACAAGAACTGAATCAAATTCAATGCTTAGATCCCCATCATGCCACCACCTCAATGGTTAGACCCCCATCATGCCACCACCTCAATGCTTAGATCCCCATCATGCCACCACCTCAATGCTTAGACCCCCATCGTGCCACCCCCTCCTTGTGTCTGCCTAGACCACCACAGAAGGGCCCTAATTGGCCTGACAGCATGACCCTTAACCCTAGGTCCATTCTCAATATTATAACTATGGGAATCCCATAATACGTTCTGTTGGATGACTCTTGCCTCTCACTCTGCCCTAGATCTGAACTGGCTTCCAAAGTCCCTGCAAGAAACCTCACTGGCTTTCTAGTCACTGCTTGTGCGGCACCTCTGCTGAGGCCTACGTAGCCTGCCCTGCTCCCAGTGATGCAAGTTCCAGAAAACCTCACCACACAGCCTCTCTGCCAGCACTGCCTGCCCCACCAGCCAACAGCACAACACCAGATTAAAAAAGCAAGCATCATGTTAAGTGAAAAGAGGCAAACTCTACTAACAGTTTGCCTGACAGAAAATATTTTCAATATAGGGCCAAACCCAAGTGCTTATTATTATACTTTCTAGAACTTAGGGGGAAGCTAGGAACAGTGGCAAGTGTCCGCAGTCCCAGTTATTTGGGAGGCTGAAGCTGGATGACAATTTAAGCCCACAAGTTCAAGGTCAGCCTGGACAACAGAAGAAACGCATATCTTAAAATCAACAAGAAAACTAGCAATCAAAACACTTAAGCATCAAGGAATTAGGATTTAAAACAAAAACTTTTAAAAAATCCCCTTCAAAACTGTACCCAAATATCAAGGGTCACACCACCATATCCAGCACTTAGAAAGCAGGTAACAAAAGCTCACTGGGAAGGAAATCCCATGGAAACCAGGATAAACAGCCCCCTAAAGAAAACACTCCACACCATTTAGCTTCCTTACCTCTGATCCTTGCAGTTTCCCTGGTTTGCACAATCAGCTGAGTAAGAGGATTTTTGCTTTTTAATTAAACAGCAGTAAGGCTTTTTCCCCTCCCTTCTTCCTAAATGTTCCTAGCACTAGGACACTCTAGGCAGAATGAAGCTTTGGCTGCCATGGAAACAGCAGCAAGCTTTTCAACTGTGCAGCTCCTAGAATCCTGGCTATCTCAGGAAACTCAAGCTAGAGCACTGATCTAGCTCAATAAGCAATTGCCACCAGAAGTTCTAGCACTAGTGACTATTTCTCAGAATCACTGATTATTCCATCTAGGAGAAATTCCATGCAGAAACAAACTCAGCTTCTGTCATCCATCATTCTGAAGAGAGAAAGACAAGCTGCAAATAATCTAACTGTACATAGAACAACTAAATGGTATAAAAACAAAAATTCCTCATAGTACATATATATGATATAACTTCAAAGACAAAATAATTAAGAAATACCCCTGTGAAGATTGCCAAAACATAGTTAAACCCTTTGAGGCACTCATATGTAAAATAAAATCAAAGTACTTTGAGATTCTCAATGTATCTTATAGAAAAAAAAAAAAAAAGGCAAGGCTATGGAAGGAAAAACTGGAACCTGTCTAACAATGCAGACTTAGATTATTGTACATATGTAACCTATCTGGTTACATATAGGTAAGCCCAAAGAACCAGCATTTCTAGAGCAGGAAAGTCTTGAGTATGTACCAGTCCCCCTTACCCTCAGGGACATATTCTGAAGTCCCCAGAGAATGGCTGACGCCCCAAATAACAGATACGCACAAATGTAATGCCTTTCTGTCTTCACTAAGCATCCATACTGTGGTTAACTTCTCTAGTCTGAGGTACATCAGCAAGACTAACAGGATTCTTTCCCTTTTTCACAATTACATGGATGAAAGATTCGTTCTCATTGTAGATCACAACAATCTCAACACATATTCCCCTCATAAAGTTGGTAATATTCACACTGTCACTTAGAAGAAGTATTTATGGCTTCTCTTTGGCATATCTCAACTGCCAGCCATCACTCTTGCACTTTGGGGCCATTATTAAGTAAAATAAAGATTAGCTGAACATAAGCAGCACTGCCACACTGGTAGCAGTCAATCTGATGACTGAGAGGGCTGCCAGGTGACTACCAGACGGGTGGCATAGACAGCATGAGTACAGTGGCCATTCATGCCCCAGGCAGGATGGAGCAGGGCAGTGGGAGATTAATTTCACATTATGCAGAACTGACACACTGGAAACTTCCAATTATTTCTGGAATTTTCTTTTGATATTTTCATCAGACCTCTGAGATGGTAGGCAAATGAAAACTATAAAGTAAAACAGTAAGGGTGGACTACTGTATTTGAGAAACATTAAAATTAAAAGTAGTTTTTATAAACTTCAAGTTCTGGTGAATGAAGAAAACTTACCAATGGCTTTATCCTGGGGCTAGATTTGTTCCTACTTCCTATAACCAAATAAACAACAAAAGCCACCACCAGCATTCCTGCACACAGCAGGCAGCCAGTCACAAGCACTGCGCACACAACAGCACTCTCCACCCAGCCCTAAAAACAGGTGGAAGGTGACCTCTGAGTAAGCTCAGCTTCTTGCGACTCTGTAGTCCATGGCCTCTTGTGTTAATCCACTGCCAAGGGACAGAGAAGAGAGGGTCAGGATGGGTACTTCTTCTCTGCCTCCCCTGCTGCACTCAGGGAAGAAGCTGGAACTAGGACTCATCTCAAAGAAAGGACTTGTGGGCAGTAGGCTTGGATTTTCTTAAATGTACAAATCAAAATAAAAACCCATGAGGTATCTCCCCATATCCACCGAGGCACAACCCGTTACACCTGATGGCTCTCCATTTTCTATGATGGGGAAACTCTACTCTAGTACTTTGTGGATAATCTGTCAGCTCTGAAGAAAGTTGTCTCTTCAGAATCAAGTGCTTCCTGGGCACAAAGACAATATGTGACCATCAATGAATTACAGTGCCCTGGAGATATCAACAGTGAATTCCTAAGACTGCGCACACATCAAAAGTAGGACACACCAAAAGCATTAACATGTTATGGTTTGTGTCCAGACGTTCCCCCAAAGCGTCATGTGGTCATAGGTTGGGCTTGTTCAGAGGGGGTTGAATCTGAAATGTGTGATTTTGGGATTAAGGGTTACTAAATCAGTAATTATTAAATCAGTCCACTGACTGGTTTGGTACCACCCTAATCCCAGGAGCCTGGACAGAGGATAGAAGGGGTAGAAAAAAATTGCTTATGTCCCTTGCTAGCTTTTCCTATCTTCTGCTTGCCATGAACTGTTTTTCCTCAGTAGTGCCTCTTTGTCATGCTTCCTGCCTTGGAGCCACACAACTATGGACTGAAATCTGAAATAAACTTGTTTTTAAATGTCTGGTACAGGGTCTCACTATGCAGTTCAGGCTAGCCTTGAGCTCACTTTGTAGCCTAGGCTGGTCTCGAAACTCCCAGTGATCCTCCTGCGTTAGCCTTCAGGATGCTGCGATTACAGGATTGCACTGCCATGCCTGGCTTCTCCTCCTGTAACTATGGGTTATTGGTATCAGGTACTTTATCTTAGCAATGAGAAAGGTAAACAAGACAGAATTTGGTACCAGAAGTGGGGTTGCTGTTGTGACTGTACCTGGCCATGTGGTTTATGAGACTTTGGAACTGGCTTGTGGGAAGGGGAAGAGGTAGAAAATGTTTGGAGATGTTGGCTTAAAATTTAGAGCTGGAACACCTTAGGCTGTACTTGATTGGAAATTCTGGTCACTGCATAGAACAGAAGGTTGACAGAAATCCTGCTGGTAAAGGCTTCTAGGCTCAGGAGCCTTCTGCTGGGAAGTAGGGCTGCATTGGCTGTTGGACTCCAGATGATGTGGGTTAATGGCTTGGCAGAAAATTTGTCTGCATTTTGCTCATGTCTACAGACTTGGCCTGACACTGAGATTAAGGGTGGCAGACTAATTAATCTTGCAGAAGAAATTTCAAGGCAGTCTAATGAGGTAGTGGCATGGCTGTTATTGGGGGCTTTTAGCCAGATTTATGTTGAGAATCAAGAGCAAAGTACCTAGCAGAATGATTTAAATTTTTTGAGTTTGACCAGAAAGGAAGCTCCAGTAAATCTGTGAACTGCAAAGACAGAACAGAGATCTTGACTGCTGAAAAGGAATAGAAAAGTTGGCCTATATGCAACAGAAGCAGCAGCAAGAGTCTACCCTTTGTAGCCTCAAAATTGTAAAAGTGAATGATTTTGCTTTGAGAAGACAGCCCAAGAGCACTATGTACCACAGTGGTGGTGGCCTAGG
This sequence comes from Octodon degus, assembly GCF_000260255.1. Lineage (NCBI taxonomy): Eukaryota > Metazoa > Chordata > Mammalia > Rodentia > Octodontidae > Octodon > Octodon degus. The sequence goes on along the minus strand of NW_004524680.1, from coordinate 6,327,743 downwards.
GAAGTTGTTCCTCAGTATTTGGTTCATAAGTATTGAACTCCTACAGACAAGAGAAAAGGAAGCCTGGCTACTGATCTAGCAGTCATCCACATGGTGTTGGTTTTAGGCATGTGCAGAGTGCCAGAGTTCTGAAGTTTGGAAGGCTTCCACCCAGATTTCAGCAGAAGGCCTGGTACTCCAAGCATCATGCCCCCTGACAGGGCACTATGTGAAACTGTACTAATCCAAAGGGGCAGTAGAAACAGAAGACGCAATGCTATTATGGGCTACTGGACTCTTTTAGAATATTTTGCTGAGTTTACACACCTATAATATTCAACAACGGAACTTAGAAAAAATGGGGTATACCGATGAATGTCCATTTTGTATCTGTGTATTCAAAGAGGTTGGGATAGATATATAGTTGCATTCTCTTAATGAATAGAATGATTTGTTCTAATGGTGTTTGTAAATAGGATCACAAGTCCGCATCTTGTACAGCAATTAACCACTAAGAAGAATATATGCAGTGTATTATTTGTTGAAACTGTACTTCCGATTTGATTTGAAACTGTCTCATTGCTATCTGTTTATCAATAAAACTTTGAAAAATAAAAAAATAAAAAAATTAAAAAAACAAAGGGGCAGTAGAAACCCCAGAAGGTTATGGAGGCCAGAAACATGCATCATCTCAGGAAATCTGCAAGGAGTCAGCAGAGCTAGTCACAGAAAGAAGCCATGGGAGCTACAATCACCAAAAGTGCTATAGGGGCAGAGCCACCCAACCCCTCAGGAGTTCATCTTACCACGAACTGCCTCAGATGTTGTACATGGAACTACAAGACTTAATGTTTAGTCTGCTAGATTTTGGACTTCTTTTGGTCCCATTCCTTTGTTTTCCCCTACTTGTACATTTTGCTAATGTTTACCTTATGCCACTGTATGTTAGAAGTGTTTCAACTTTCTTTTCATTTGTACAGGGGCTCAGAGCTAAGAGTCTGCCTTAAATCTCAGTGGAGAGTTGGGGAGTTAAGACATCAGAAATGCTGAAGCTCTTAGGACTTTAGCAACTCTTAGAGATAAACTACATGCCTTTTATGTAAAGAAATGTACTTGAGTCTTTGGGGAGTCATGATGTTATGCTCTATGTCTAGATATCCCCTCAAAGCCTTATGCAGTCACAGGTTGGGATTTTTATAGAGGTGGCTGAATCTAGAGTGTGTGACACAGGAATTGACTCACGGTGCAATGCTAGGATCAAGGGAAGTAGGATTAAGGATGGCAGTGCTGCCCACCCTAAGTACCCTGGGTAAGATATAACGGACAGAAAGAGCTGTGCTCATATTTTGCTTGTGTTACTACCTTCTGCCCACCATGAACTACTGCTCCTCTGCAATGCCTATTGCTGCAACACCATCCTGAGTTGGAGCCACCCAATTATAAACTGAAACTTCTGCAAACTGTGAGCTAAATAAACCTTTCCCCTTTTAACTTTGGATGGGTATTTTACCTCCGCAATGAAAGAAAAGTAATTAAGATACATGAGTACATATTTCACTCTCTGGAAAGCATGGAAATAAACGAAGCCACAGAGATACTTACTATACCACCAAGAAACCTCAGGTGCCCCCGCCATAGCTTAGAAATGGGCATAACCACATACAAAATCATGCACATAGCTTGACTGCTTGTTGAAAGGAAATACCTGATAGTATAAAAGCAGGATACAAATCAAGTGCACACTATAATCACATGAAAGCTTTTTTAAAATAATATGGGTTCTTATCAAAAGGTGTTAATTCTGTCTCTCTCTCTGTCTCTCTCTCTCTCTGTCTCTGTCTCTGTCTCTGTCTCTGTCTCTCTCTCAGCACTGGGAACCAAACTCAGGGCCCTGTGCCATAAGTGTTCTGCTACTGGTTTTCCAACAAAGTGGCTTCAAACTCACAACTGTCATACCTTAGCCTCCCCAGTAGCTGGGATTCCAGGTATGTGCCACCACCAAGCCATTATTTCTGTGTGGTTCATAGATTCTTTCTGCTTCTGTAAGAACTAAATTTTATTTTAAAACAGAACAGTAAACTATCTTTAAAAGTAGATTTTCTGAGCTGGACAATGGCACATTAGTATAATCCCAGCTACTTGGGAGACTGAAGCAGATGGATCAAGAGTTCAAGGTGAATTTTGTGAGATTCTGTTACAAAGCTTAAAAAACAACAACAGGGGATGTAGCTCAATGCCAAGGCCCTGGGTTCAATTCCCAGCCTCATTAAAAAACAAAAACAGAGACAAAAAGTCTGCCTACAGACTGAAATGCCCTCAGGCCCATTTCGTTGGTCCAGACTCAAGGCCAATTACCAAGAAACAACATAGAAGCACTCCCCAGCCCAACATCAGGACTTAAGATAACAAAAGCACACCCCACAGCATGGGAGAGAAGAGCAGGTTCCTCTCAAAGGCTTCTAGCAAGCAAGTGGCAAGGTCCTTCACCGCAGCTCTCCCCCAGTTTCTCAACTACAGGGCTACTCATGCGGAGGGCCGGAGCTCAGTCTGTACTGTACTACAACCTTCCACATCAGACTGACACCAACCGACCTGTCTCCACTGGCTTGATTTTCCAGATTCTCCCATAAAGCCCTGTACTATATGTATCCATGGTCAGCCCAACCACAGGGTCCTGTGCACACCGCAGAGGAGCCAGCTGGTCCTTCAATGCAGACAGGGCTGTGTGGGATTAAGGAGCTTATTTGTGTGTGCCTGAGGCCCGTATGGTAGTAGGCTCCTTAGACCCACCATTTCTCAGCTGAAGACATCAACAAGCAGCTTTCCAATTTCATAACTCTGGGGCCTAAGGGTCCATGCTAAGCACTGCCCTGAAGATCAGATCACAGCTCGCGAGGCAGAAAAATAGCCAGAACTCCCCGAGACCTGCACTCCCAGGTGGGCGCAGGTGTTATGGTAGGGTGGCTCGGTATGGGCTACAGGTCTGCAGGCCACCTTCTGCAAAGCTGCACACATCAACTCACATGTGCAAAGAACATTTTTCTCTTATTCTAGGAGTCCAGTGACCCTCACCAGAATCTTCCACATCTAGAAGCTTCATGTAAATTCAAGTCAGACAGGGATTGGGCTGTAACTACCACCACAGTGTTGCAGACATAACCCTTTTTAAAGAACATCCTCTGATTGTTCCTCTGTATATAAAACCCTTGCTGTTAGGCACCAAATGGCAGTTCCTGACACTACAAACACTGAAGCCCAAGAGCTTTAAAACCCAGGAGAACAGATCAATCCAGACACTTTGGGCAATGCTGGGGTCCTGTAATCAATCAATAAACAGACAAGTGGAATTCTAGTGCTGATAGTTGTGCTGCAAGGATCACAAGTGAGGAAGCGCAAGATCTACCTTGTCCAGAAACAATCGGCAAAACTCGAACCTCACTTCTCCCTCAAACCAGGAGGCTTCCTGACACTCTTCTGCGTGCCTGTGCCTCCCTTCACGCCATCCTGAGCAGTGGACCTTGCACACTGACAACCAGGCAACAGCCATGCATGAAGGCACATTAACAAGAAAAGTGGGTTTTCCTTGAGGAGCTCAGCACACCCCAAAACAACTCAGTCTAGAGACATCTTTCACAGACAGTGACACCCAGTTAACAGGCACAACACCTGTGTGGTAACGGTGATATGGACTCCAGGCCTCAGAGGACCAGCTCAGAGTGCTGACCACACCCAGGGCAACAGTGGGTGGAGAAGGAAAGGAGAGGCAGGCAGGCAAGAAGTGTGTCAGCTGACCAAAGAGGAAGTCCTAGGGCTTTTACCAAGGTCTCACAGGGCACCAACGCATTCCACACCCCTGACTGCCAGCTGCAAGTGTGCTCAGGCAGGGGCTACTCTGCTATGTAACACTACACCAGGTTGGGCCTAGTTCCTGGCCCATTTCACTGCCAGGCACTGTGGGGGTGGGGCCTCAAGCTCCAGGCAGCCACTTCGGTATCTCTCTGTCCTCAGCAAGGCCAGCCTAGCCAGCAGATCCAGGCTTAAGACCTTCACTTTGCCTCCTCCACTCCACCTCTGGGCAACATGGGAGTGGCCTCACTTTGGACCTTTTTCTGGCTCTCAGCCTGCAAGGACCGGACACAGTGACCGCACACTACTCCCCCAGCACCTGGAGAAAGCAGCAATAAACAGCGAGATGCTAGCTCCATCCCCATCGCCCAGGGGACATTGAGCCTGCTATTCACCTCCTCGGAAAGTCGAGGGAAGAAACGGGTTCTGATGGCGAGCCAGAGGGCCGTGTTTACTGAAATGGTACATCCTTAGGAAAAATCTTCATGCTTTTAAGGAGTTCATGAGCAACATGCCTGCCTTCAAAGCCCACTCGCTCCCACTTCACTCTCTTCACCTTCTTCACCGTTCCCTGGTATATGTTACTTATTCTGCACATACCTATAGAGATAGCCATAAGGAAACAAGGTTCTTCCTATTTTAAAGTAACAGCTCATAAAGTTGGGGGCTCTGTATTCCCAAAAAGCCTGCTGGTCATAACTCAAGCAGCACCTGGGCCTGTGGCACTCAGGGTAGGCCCTGCCCCAGCACACGCTGATGCCTGCCCGCAACAAACAAGCCCCACTTGGATAAAGAAACCTTTACAAGGACAGCCAGAACAATTCCATCTGTTAACAAAAACTAACTGTTGAATTAAAGGTTGCAAGTTCAGGCATAATCTGGCTGTTGTAAACAGTGCCTCAGTTTATCAATGTAACAATAACTCTTTCAAAGATTAATAAAGTTCTCTGCAAATACTCCACACTCCAGCATTTTTAAGATACTTTGCTGGATAAATATTAGCTTGGGACTTGCCTACATGAGAAGTGAAAGCTGCCAAAGAAGCAGTTTTAAAAAGGAAGAAAAAGAAGTCATAGCCGATCACAGCCTGCTGTGGCCACAAGGCAGCAGGATGCCTGGGGCTGGGCTGGGCTGCAGCCTCACCGACTGCAGCTCTCCTTTGTGAGAAGGCCCCTGACTCTTCTCACTACTAACCTTCAGCACCCTACAGAGCAAGGTGGGACACAACCCTCTGGGCCTCCCACCTCCCTGCCCGCTGGTCCTAGCAGTGGTCCAGCTGTGACGGTTTCTGGAATGGCTCAGTGCCAGGCACGCAACAAACACAAAAGAGGGAAAATAGTTAATTAAAAGGAGGGATTTTAAGATACTTGCTGGGATGAAACAAAACTGGCACCAAGACTTAAATTTGATTTCAAATTAATTTCTAGGAAGACATTTAAGGAACGTGGGTGACAAAGGCGATGCATTCGAGGGGAGCACCAACCTTGGCCCTGCAGAGGGCTGCTCACGACTTCAAACAGCCAGGCCCGCACGCTGGCTGCCACCTGCAATGTGTTTTTGCTACCAATTCAAAACTGATTTCAGAGTTAACTAACTTCATCTGTGATAGGTTTAAGTTTTATACAAGTGGGTGGCAACTTGCCTGGGATGCAAACAGCAAAACACAAGCCCTAAGATGATGACCTAAAAAAGGTGATCCAAAATGATGCTTCCCAAAAGGTTCCCAGCTCCATGAGAGTGCGATTCTCCTGGCACAGATATCTTTGAGCAGAGGGGACCACACAGCACTACCTCAGCCTCAGGAGGACAAGTATGACTCCTGAGCCCTGGTCTCCCTCTCCTTCCCATGGAGGCATGGCAGGCTCCCTCCTGAGTGCATCTAGGCCTTTCACAGGTTACCAGGGAATGTGTTCGAACACAGTGTGAGAATAAGACCTCAGTCCCAAGCTTGACACCCGTGATGGCTCTGAGCAACCCATTCCTCAGTTTCTACAATTTTTAAATGTAAACACCACTTCAAACTGCCCCCAATACCACATATTAACCTCCTCTGGTCCAGTGCTCAACACACTTCCTAAGAAGTCACTAACACCCTCTGGAAACAGCACCACCCAGAAATCTGGGACCAAGTCTTCTGTGCTTTTTGGGGCCTGACCAGGCAGGTACATGGAGAGTCATAACTCTTCAGACCTACACTGATTCTGTTACCTGCAAGCTCTAAAGTTAACTCTCATCTGTACACCTGAAGGTAGGACAAGCCAGGCCCAATGAATTAGAGACTAGCCTGGCCCACTAAAGATGACCCATGGGAGAAGCCTAGCACAAGGACCCTCAGGGATCCTCACACACCTGCATGCAGAGCTTTAAGGGATGGTATATGTCTTGGCCAATCCTACAGGTATAAGGAGGCATTGATCAGCTATTACAACTGCCTCTGGGACTTCTGCTACTTTACAGTTTGCTATATACAAAATCCATCATGGCCTGCTACTCTTACCCTATAGCCTCAACCCCAAGTGATATCTCAAGTCTTTGAGTTCTGTGCAGAATCTGTGAAGCACAACACTTTGGAGGGAACCCAGATTAACACACTCAGCACTACAGCACCACAGGCACACTCGTGCTTTGGGGCAAGAGTAGCAGCACCTGCTCTGCAGGCACCTGGACTCTCATGTCAGGGAGGTGTCTCCCCAGTCTGGGTACTCAGGCCCCTTTCTCATGTCCCACCCAGGGCCTGCAGCAGGCGGGAGAAGGCAGCAGGAGTGGAGAAGGATGAAGACAATCTTGAACCTGAACCCTAGGCCTCTTCTTTTCCAGAGGTTCCAGGCAATCACACTGGCTCTGGCCTGCCTCTCCTTCCGAGTTCCTGAGGTCACACAAGCAGAGCACAGCAAGGGCTGCAGGTGGCCAGCTTTGTAGCACTGCTCTGTGGCTTGAGGATACAGAAGAAGGCTGGCCGTGGAGGTACAGGACACGTCACTTTTACTCCAGGTTCTACAACCAAGCACATAAACTCTGAGCCCACGCCCTGAGCATATGCCACTTAAAGAGATTTAAAATTTTACACAGGACATTTCTATGTGGATCTTAACAGCGTGAAGGCCAAAGCCATAGTTTCCTCGGCTCTTGAAAGCACAGCAAAAGCACTGTGCTTCCCTCCCACGCCCTATAACAATGACCTTCCCACAAGCTAATTGCGTGAGGCTCTGTATCTGTCACCAAGTGAGGAAGACCCTGGGATCTGGGGGCGGGGGGGGGGGAGTTGAATAAACAGCACCCTAGAGAGCTGGGCCTGGTGGTACAACAGGCAGGACCAGATAGGAAGGAGGCAGGTGCATGCATTCCAGGGGCAGGGAACCCTGGTTTCTAGGGAGCCCACAAGCTCGTGACTCCAGCACAACTGGCCAGGAAAGGAGGGGCGGCTGGTGGCACACTCCAGCCATCTCAGGATGGAAAGTTGGCTGAGGCTGGTGGAGCTGTCTGGTGTCTATAAAAATGTTCCTCCCAGGAGACTGCTGGAAACAGACACTCGGAGATACTTTCATTCTTTTCCTTATTTGCCACTCTGAAAAATAGGCTGTTCTTCCTATTCTGAAATGGAATTCGGGTCAAAACCTTCTACTCTGAACAGTGACCGAAAGAAAAAGATCATCAGATCCAAAATATTTCCAGTTTGGCCAGTGCCCCAAAGTAACTCTACCCTGTTTACATGGTGAGATCAGAACTCTCCTGGGGGATTAAAAAACCTAATCCCATACCAAGTCAGTGTGTTGACAGAGCTCCAGGGAGAAGGGTGGATGCCCCAGAGGCTTCTGGGCCCCTCCCCACCTGGGGGCTCTTCCTAGTCCTCACAGGACTGTGAGCAAAAAAAACCTGTGTGTCCCCGACCATGGTTCCCGAGGCCTCCACTTAGGAGTATCTATTTTAAATCTACCAAGATGGACAGAAGCACCCCACAGGCCCCTGAGCCTGGTGGCAGGAAAAGCCAGCTATCCACGAAGCAGAGCCAGCAGAGCTGATGGTGTACAGTAGGGCCCACCTGTCCTGGCAGGATGATCACTGGAATAATGACCAGCATTCCCCATCTGAGCTGGCCTCAAGTGAGCCTGGTCCTCAAAGAACTCCAGGGACCATTTCCAGCTCAAACATCACACCCAACACATTTGACAACATAGGCAGTGTGTCCAGCAGCCTCCCAGGACACGTGTTCAGCTTCACCAAGGCATTTCTGAGCCAGCATCCACTGTGACGTGCATCCCCAAGGCCACAGATGTCCCATAGGTTCCTAGAAGATGTCTACCACTCCTGGGTATCCCCCCATACCAGAGCAGTACTGTTAACGTTCCAAGAGCCTGCATCCCACTCAGGGTACATCTGTGCTACCTCCCCAAGAACATGTTCCCAATTAGGTTAGCACTGTCCTGGGGAAAGGGAAAGCAAAACTAGATGGTAAGGGACCATGGGGGGTATGACCATACAGTCTGAGATGTATGGCTCCCTGGGGCCTGCTTTCCACACCCAGGAGGTTTCAAAACAGAGTTTGTCCTTTTCTGAGAGAATCCTAACATTAGCAGTGGTTCCCAAGGATAGGTCCTCTATGCTCCAGGACAAAGAAGGGCTCCCCACACAGTGCTGCGTGTCCAGACACTGACCCCCAGAAGGACAACCATGTCACATCATCAATGCAGGGCCAGGCAGGAGCTCCCAATCCAATCAGGCCTGGGTATTTGGCCCTGAGCTTCACCCAGAGAAGACAAAAGCCGAAAGGGAAAACAGCCCAACTCTAGCCCTTAGGAACACACCAAGTTCCTCCATCTCTGCATCTACTTCTGTCCTCTAGGAAGGTGGATCAGACCTCACAGCTCTCCCTTCCCCCATACCCTGCAAGCTGGAACTGGAGACACAGAAGAACAGTGAGGTGCAGAAGAACAGTGAGGTTCGTGACATGTTCTGAAGAGGCTCCACCCTTGGTGTCACATGTCAGTCTCCTATACCTTAAACTGGAGGAATCTGAGAGGTACCTTAATAGTGGGCTCACTGAGGCCCTTCCCCTCTACTTCATCCCCTGTCCTAAGCATGTTCTACACTCAGGAAAGATGGAGGTAGGTGCTCTAACCCCCTAATACCTTATGAAGAAGCCACATGTGGTTGAGTGTGGCTCAGTGGTTGAGCACCTGCCTACCAAGTGCCAGGCCATGAGTTCAATCTGAAGCACCACAAAAACAATGAAGCCAACCAAATTAATGGTTTGTGTCAACTGGAAGGGGTCCTCCATAGCGTGCCAGGGTGTAACCTTTAACCTGATATGAATACCAAGAAATCAGAACCCACAGCAGAGCAGGAACCCCAGGCCAGCCCCACCGTGTGACTTGGCAGGGCAGACGAGCAGAATGCAGTGCAGAACAGCCTTAGTGAAAGCCACACATGGAGGGAAAGGATGATGCTCCTAGGAGAAGGGCCCGCGGGCCTGCAGGAGGCCCATAATAGACAGCTGTAAACTCAGCACACCTCAGTCTATCCTCAAAAGACTAATTTTAACAGGGAGAAGACATAACCACAACTAACAAAACCTCCCTGGCAGATGATAATTTACGACATTATGACTCAGCTGCCCTGATGGTCTGACAAGTGAGCTCACCTGGGGAGGAAGGCGCTTTCAGAGAGGAACTCACCTGCCAGGGCAAGAGAGCACACTGTGCCCTCCCCTCCCCACAAACGGCCTTCTCAGCTCCAGGTCCTGCTGAGCCCCAGGCAGGCCCCTCACTCTCCTTGCAAGGTGAGTATGTCCAAACTTCTTCAGGGAACATCTGAGCACCCAGGGTGCTGATGTTCTGGCCTCGTTAGCTGATTGAACGATAAAGAGCAGATAGCTACAGGGATGAAAATTATTTGAATGTGTGTGTGTGTGTGTGTGTGTTTTAAGAAAGATACTCTTTGGGACAATTCAGAAGTTTATCAAGAAAAAAAAAAAAAGACCATAAAAGGTTAGATATGTCTTTCAGCCCTCATCTTCTCCAAGGGATGCTACCATGCAGCAGGCTCCCTGGTGTGCCCAGAGACTGGTGGCCTCCAGGGGCCAGACTGGGGAAGGCTCCCAGCCCTCCTAGGGCACAGCCCCAGAGGACCCTAGGAAGGAGCAGGTCACACCTCTTGCCAAGCTCCAATGACAACTTCATGTTACTCCCACCCTCCCGCACCCACTTGTGGGCTCCCCAGGTCCCTTTAAGCCCTCATTATTTTCAACCCCCAAAACCCTCCTTCCACCCAGATCCTGCCTTCCCCTTCTGGACAAGCTGATCCTCAACCCTGCCAGTCACATGTCTGCCCCTCAGCACAGACCTCAGGATCCACATAAGGATTGATGTGCACCAACAAGGTCCACCACCAGGACTCTCCTCACACAGCACCTGCTGGAACAAGTGGTCCAGTGTGGCCTCCATCTGTGTGTCTGTCCTGAGGCCCTGACCTGCTGCTCCCTTGTCTAAGTCAGGAAGCAGTTCCCTCAGTGCAGGACACTGGGCTCTGCCCTATCCACTCCTCAGAAGACACCAGCTAGCTCAGATTAGCTCCAGAAAGCCCTCCGGCTCCCCATCCCAGAGCTCACACCCTTCTCCTGGGAGCAGCAAAACCCTGTGTTTGGGCAGATCTCTTCAGAAACACTGCCTACTATACTGCTTCATGTAGGTGTTCAGTAATTGTAGCTAAACCTCGTAAATCCCTTCCTATGAGCCAATTTCCACTCTAGAAAGTATATGTGTGTGTGTGTGTGTGTGTGTGTGTGTGTGTATGTATTCTCCCTCCCCCCCCTTGGGCCATCATGGTCATCTACTATAGAGTATCCACCTATTAGCCCCCTTTTACAAAGAAACTGAGGCACAAAAGACTAAGTCATTTGGAAGAAAGATGCAAGCTTAGAACTCAGGCAGTCTGGCATCACAGCCTTCTCTCCACTCTGATTTACACAATCTACATTATCCCAGTAAGACTATGGCCTTCCCTGGGGAAAGGCAGATAGTCTAACATGTTCATATACATAACTTTTTGTTATTGAAACAAAGCAAAACAAAAAAGAGTTGGTATTCAGGAATACGCCTTACAAAATACACCTATTGCCCAGGTGAGGAAACCCTTGCAGAGCCTCAAGTGTCCTGTACAAATGTGACGGCTTGTTACCTCAGTGCTCCAGGAGCAAGGCCAGCGGGGTTCTCTCCAATTCCTCCATGTTCCTAATTATACAAGGTGGCTCTAAAGCCTGTTTGGAAAATTGCATAAGAACAGCCAGTACTGGCAAGTGAAGAAGCCAGTCCCTCCCCCCATGCTCCCACCAGCCCCACCCAACTTTTAGAAATGCCAGAAAGTCCTCATTGGCAAGCAGTTGAGCACAAGGAAATCCACAGCCCTAAACATACCTGAGAATCTGGGTGGAGATGCAGGTGGTACCCCAAATTCAGGGAAGGAAGGTAGATTAACCAGAGGCTGCTGGGACACTTGGGAAGCCTTTGGCATTGAGTTGGCCCCAGACTGCCCTACATAGCTCAGGGCAAATTCAAATGGAGTAGAGATTTAATGCAAAAAGGTACTACCAAACAAGGAACTACATGAAAATCTCAAAGCCACAGAAGAGATACTGGTAACTACAATCACAGGAGAAAAACAAAACCCCAGCATAGGAAAAAACGCATCCATGCAAATCAAAATCAAAATACTAACAATACTCACAGTGTACTCCCTCTGCTGCTCACAGAAAGCCATGGGCATGGGGAATTCCCTTTGAAGCCTGGACCAGCAACACCAAGTCCACAGCAAAGAGCATGAGTGGCTCCTAAGGATGCTCACACTCTGCACTGAGGCGCCACTTTGCATGTACTGCGTGGTGAGCTACTGTCAGGACAGGCTTCTGGGTCTTATTGGGACTGCACATGCAAGGCACGCTTTCCCTGTCTGGCAGCTGGCCCAGCCATTTAACTGGTGGCATTTAGGCTACGGGCCTACTCCATGCTGGCAGGCTGGGTTCTATACACAGAACTGTCTGGTTCTAGATGGTGCTGTCTGGCCCAAGTTATTTTCGGCATGCAGTGCTATCATTGTCTGCTGCCCACTGTGGCCACACAACAGGAGAATTGGCACTTGTGACCTCCCAGGTACATGCTTTTCAGCATGGTGCCATTACCAGGCAGTGGGAGGTGGTGGTGGAGCAAGAGTCCTTGCGGGCGGTGGGGCGGGGGGGCACAGTCCCCTTTTTCTGTGGGAATCTTTGGCCACAGGAAGCCGGATAGGCAGCTGGGCACAGGTACCCAGAGGACCAGAGTGCCCAGGAGCATTTGACTTGGGATCTACAGGTACTAGTCTTTGGTTATGCGTGAGGTGAGGGTTAGGAAGGACCCATCACTCCCAGAAGAGCCGGCAGAAAGTGGAGGGGCCAGGCAATCCTAGAGGGACCGATCTCAGAGCGAGTAAAGAGGACTGAGAAACTAGGAAGCCAGGTGTTGGGGACATGAGTGACTGTGAGAAAAGTGGCTCTAGAAAGTGGTGGGCACAAAGGCCTAAGCAGAGGAGGCTGGAGGGTAGAGGGGAGGAGAGAGAGGCCCAAGACATGTTTGAAAGGACAGGTTCACTTGAGCCTGTATTCCTTTTTACACAAGAAATGACCCTTCGGACTGAGCAAAACTCTTGTCGAAGCAGCCCTTTAACTCACTCTTCCATCTGGTGCAAAGGCTAGCAGGCATGAAGACACCACCTGAGTATTCCAACAACAAATCCAATCTGTAGGGCTAAAGCTGGGGTAACAGACCACTGGAGCCATCAGTGATCGTCACACCAAAGATTTCACAGCAATGACTCATAAACGAGTGAGATTCTGGGGTGCTGCTGGGCTCAGAAGAGCTGGCCAGCTGGCCAAGAAGCCAGGGTGGCCAGGATCAGGCTTCCTGCCATAAGAGGAACTACGTGTCCATGTGCCAGAGAGACTCTGGGGGTCTCCTGTGGACTCTCCAGAGGGAGCCTCAAGGGAAGTGACTGGTCAACTCTAGAAAGGGGCACAGCTCTGGGTCCCCCTGGGAGCAGCCCAGCCAGAGAGCGAGCCAAGGCAAAGCTGTGCCATGCCATTCCTCCTAATTCCTGCACACACACAGAGCCAGCCACATACATCCCTGCCCCATGGGCGCACACACAACTCCGGGCGCCACTGTGCTGACCACAGATGGACATCCTCCTTGAAACATGCTCTACTCACTCCGGCAACAAGAAGCTCCTATGGAATGCAAACTCGGCTGGCCCAGCTCCTAAGAAGCTATACGTAACATATGACTACATATGTGCGTACTGTGGCACAAGTCCACGAAACAAACATACTATCCTAACACAATACATAGCCTACATCTTCTATGGCAACAACACGACATGATTCATAAAGGACTACATCCACATTCAGCCCTCCATATCCATGGGAGCTGCATTCACAGATTTACCCAATTGTTGACAGAAAATTGCAATATTCAGAAAAAAGTATACCAGTATTGAACATGTACACACTTTTCTCTTGTCGTTTTTCTTAGGCAATATAGCGCAACGACTATTACACTACATTTACGTGATGACAGAGTTCAAAGCAACCTGAAGATGAACCTGTAAGAGATGGGTGTAGATTACATGCACATACCTTGCCATTTTACTACAAGGTACTTGAGCATCTACAGATATTGGTATCAGTGGGGTCCTGGAAGCAATCCTCTGAGACAGCTAAGCTTTGGGTTACTGGCTTGCGCTGCATAGTAGCGCACACCTGGCTGTGAGGCACGGATCTCACCAAGGGCTCCTACCTCAGGACTGGTCCAGCCCACCCACCTGGTTCAGCTCAGGGTTGAGAACTCCACTATCACTCCTCAGTTGCCAAGTTTTATCTCCACCACATTTAGCAATGTGACAATGCCTAGTTCTTTTGGACAACTCTGACCTCTCTGGTTCTCACTGCTAATTTTAACTCCGGACACTTCCCCACAAGTAAGCATGAGGCACCAATGTCACTGTCATGACACATTCCAAACAGTCACTCTGGATAGCAGATGACCACACAGACCTTTGATGCATGACAGCTCAGCATTCCCCATGTTGCATCACTATTAATACTGTTCAAAGTAACAATAAACACCTACAACAAAAATCGTTAAGACAGTCCCTCAGAGATGCTCTCTAAGGGAACTAAAGCAGAAGGCCAGCCACAGCTGGACAGAGGGGTATATCCCCGTAATCCTAGTCCTTGGGAAGCTGAGAAAGGAGTACTTGGTTCAAAAAAATTCAAGACCAGCCAGGTCAATAGAGAACCCCATCTCAGGGAATCCGTGACCCCGGCAGCCTTTCTGTTTCTGTAGTGACTAAATACAGCTTACACAGATGACACAGCTAGCACCAATGTGGGATAAAGAAAGAGCACAGGGGCCCACTCTGAGGGGCTGTACCCCTGTGGTCCATAGATGGCGGCTGAAAAGTGTCCTCCCTGGATGGACAGACACCTCCTAAAGTATGTACAAAACTGTCAGTCTGCCTTGCTGTGAGAAAGAGGCACACAGTTTTTCACCAAACTTGCAAAGGAATCCATGAGCCAGGTACGATTAACACTAGGACAGCCATATAGTCACTCAACTGGTTAAAGGAGCTTGGGCTGTGATCTGATTATCACAAAATCTTCTGTAATGTTTAAAAAGAAGGTCTTCTTGTTTGTTCTCTCCTTTAGGAGTTAGCTGAATCCTTAGGTTCATACCAAAACAAAGGGCAAGAAAGACAGCTGGAGAGAGTGGTATGTCCCTGTAATCCTAGATCTTGGGAAGCTGGGGCAGGGTTATTTGGTTCAAAAAAATTCAATACCAGCCAGGTCAATACAGTGAGAACTCATCTCAGGGAAAGTGGGAGAGGGGAGGGGAGAGGATGTACATGGAGAAGAGGGCAGCAGAGTGGAGATGAGGGCAAGCAGGACATTCTAAGTTTAGAGAAAACAGCAAGGACCAGTCTAAACCATCAGAGCTGAGAACTTCTGGAACTTGTCAGGCACACTTGGTGACATCAGCGGGTAATGTTCAAACTATATTGTCTAGGAACTCATCCCAGAGAAAAGCAAAAAAGGGACAGAGACCTGGTTGGGCACAGGGATGAACCAACTGTTAGTAGGGAGGATGGATGCTCTGTGGGAAAGGCAGTCCAAGCCTAAAGGGCTCTATGGCCAAAGCAGAACTATGTGGGCAGAGACAAACTCCCAGGTGGACAGAGTTCTGAGGACATCATCAGAAAATCCACGTTATATTTTAAAAACCTTTCCAAAGCCATATCATAAACAGACAGAAGCCACAGTCTCCATTTACTTGGTGTCTAGGCTCTCCCACAGACCCTCAGATCTGAATCAGAAACCTATCTGAGCTTGACAACCACAAACCGGCATCACCCGCAGAAGCCTTATCAGTACCCAGCTTCTCTGCTGCGAACAGTCCAGCCATGCCACCCCATAACCGCCACCATGACCCGACCGCAGCCTTGCGCCACAGACACTGGTGTTCAGGGACCAGGGGACAGTAAGGGGCTGTCTTCTCTACTCCTATCTCTTGAATCACTGGTAATGTGGCTTCTGGCTACTTCATTCATCCTTTAAAAAAACGATTATAATTTTACTTGATTATTTTTACACATCACCTCATTCCACTGTGTGAGAAGCTGCCAGTATTTTTCACACACTGTTAAAAAGTATTGAAAATGGATGTTCAAAACTGCAAGGACTACCTACATTTCCCACGCACATGCCCACCTACTGTGCACTCGGACAGAGCATCTCAGGATGAAGGGTACTTCTTCTGGGCAGAAAACACACCACCTTGTTCAGTGTGGACCAGTATAGAATGGTGAGCAATACAGCCCAGCACCCCAAGTGTTGAGATGCCACACCACACAGGAGGCTGAGGCCCCGTGGGCAGTGCCTGACTGGACTAGCTGCATCTCGACACGGGCTACCTAACCCTATTCCCCACATGCTTTCTGGAAAGCTCAGAGCTCATGCCTGCTTCTTTCTAGTGCCCTCCCTCCACATACATACATACACACCTTCCTTTCCAGTAATGGGGACTGAACCCAGAGCCTTGACACTGAGCTACACTCTCAGCCACTTTGAGACACAATTTCACTGAGTCACAGAACCAGGTTGAGCTTAACTTTGTAATCCTCCTGCCTCAGCCTCCCTCAGTTTTGTAAATATAGATGTGCACCAACATGTTCAGCCCTTAATTTTCTTTAAACATAGCTCAAGCTATGAGTGGTAGCACATACCTGCAATCCGAGCACTGGGGAGACTAAGGCAAGAGCATGTGAGTTCAAGGTGTGGGTAACTTAGCAAAACTGTCTCAAACAATGCAATTTAAAGACCAACAATATACTCACAGAATTGCTGAGGCTGGTAATGAGTTGGGAAGACAGCACTAAGCACACTAAGTTCACTACTTTCAGGTGTCTGAAAATGTCCTTGATTAAAAGTTTTAAGAATAATCGTATGTTCAGCTCGGGTACTACCACTGGCCTCTGGAGGCTCCGTGCCTGCCTTGTGGCAGTGTCCAGATGCCCAACACAGAATAGCCACTAGTATCTCCAGAGCAGAGTAGACCACAAGGGGCCCAGTCCTTCCTTCCTTCCTTCCCTGGCTCACGGCCTCTCCTGATGATGGCCATGGACCCCACGAAGGCTACACATGCTGCCTGGAAGACTCAGCTTCGGAGTTAAAGTAAAAGGCTGTTTCAGGAGACCAGCAGAGCCACTCAGAGAGCCAGCCCAGCTGGGCATAGCCCCCTGCTCCCATGCCAGCTGCTGAGGCCTACCTCCCAGCAGGATCTTGGATAGCATGGGCATGGCAGGCTTGGTGCAGAGTCCAGCAGGGATAATGGGGGCCTAAGGTGGAGGGCAGGATGAGGGGCCCTTCCACGCTGTCCTGGGCAGAAAACAGACCACACTT
Organism: Octodon degus; assembly: GCF_000260255.1. NCBI lineage: Eukaryota > Metazoa > Chordata > Mammalia > Rodentia > Octodontidae > Octodon > Octodon degus. The sequence goes on along the minus strand of NW_004524680.1, from coordinate 6,310,939 downwards.
TAAAGTACGGCCCAGGGTGAGAACGAGGCGCCATGTAGCCTAGCACCCAAATGCGCACCAGGCTTGATCACTTACCTGTGGCTCTGGGCACAGAGAACCTTGCAGGATCTGCCAAACAGGCTAAGTGTCATCACTAGCCTTCAAGGGCCACTGTAGAGTGACAGATAGACACTCCAGCGCACAGAGGTTGGGCTTCCTGTAGCAAGCCTGACCAGATGAGCATACTGGAGTAAAACCCCTGGTGAGAACAGGAATTTCTCAAAGCCACCAAGTCCAGAGCATTTCTCAGTCTTCCAGCCAGACAAGGTGGTGCATGCTTGTAATCTCAGAAGCTGAGGCTCCTGAGCCAGTAGCTTCTGGGCCATGGGCACAAACTCAGGGTTGGCCCCACCAGCACCTCCAACACTAAGCCTGGGCACAGGACTCCTCCCATCCATATATTTTTTTAAAAACTTTAAACATCTGACTAACTCAACCTGAGCAAGAAACGCTCTGACGGCGCTCAGCTTCCTTCCAGTTTTCCTGGGGAGCCACCTATCCCACTGGGATGTCCACTCCAGGCCAGTGACCAAGGTCACCACCACCTTTATGCTCCCTTATCACCCTCAAATCAGAATGGCCTTTCAAATGGGCCACTGGGCAGAGACAGAGCAGCCCTGCCACACCTCATGATCTGGCTCTATCCAGCAGAGGGTAGTGGTGTGCAGGGCCTGCTGGGGGAGGGCTTCCTACTCCAAGCTTTTAATGCAAATGGCTTTACATAAGCAACATGAAGACACTACTAGTGGTTATTCTAGTATTCCTGTAGCAAGCCTCACTAGATTTGCATAATGGAGTAAAACCCCAGGTGAGAATAGAAATTTCTAGAAACAATCAAATCCAGAGCACTTCTCAAAGCTTTCCAGCCAGGCATGGTGGTGTGTACCTGTAATCTCAGCTACAAGAAGGCTGACAGGAGGATTACAGTTTGAGGCCAGCCTGTGCAACTTAGCAAGACTGGCAAAATTTTTAAAAGGGGCTGAGGATGTGGCTCAGTGGAAGAGCTCTTGACTACTTCATGTGAGGCCACGGGTGCAGTCCCACTACCACAAAAAGAGTCAAGAGCTTGAAATCTTAATTTCGGTACTGACGCCCAAAGTGAAAAAAAATAAAGTAGGTCAGGAATTAGCATTTGAGGAGAGGGCAGGAGGCCAAATCTCCCCTAAGGCTCCTCCCCCTATCTCATTCACACTGTTTAAACAACACAGGATTCCTAGAAGATAGTGTTGGAATTGGCTATCACTACTTATCCCTAGGACAAAAGGCATGGGCCACAACCTGAGGACATGTTTGTCTGCCTCCCAAGATACTTGTCTGCATTCTGTGGAGGCACTAGTCTTCAGAAGGTCCTTACCTGCCAGACCTGAGGCCCAGAAGACAGGCAGAACCTCAGGCTGAGCTATGGGGCCATGCCCCAGGGCAACTCAACTCTCATGACCACAGCTGAGCAAGGCCAGAGACTCCTAGATATGCAGAACTTCTCTTTAGGTCAAAGACCATGGCACAATCTGAAATGAATATATACTTCTCAGAGTAAGAACGAGAAACGGCAAATAAATATATGAAAAAAAATGTTCAACATCAGTGGTCATTTGAGAAATGCAAATTGAAATAACACTGAGATTGCATCTCACCAGAAAAGAATGGCTATCATCAAGAAGTCAACCAATAACGAACACTGGAGGGACTATGGGAAAAAACAACCCTTGTCCACCATTGGTGGGAGTGAAGACTGATATAACCACTATAGAAATCACTGTGGAGATTCCTCAAAAAGCTAGGATTGGAGGTCCCCTTCAGCCCACCTATTCCCCTCCAGAGTAATTTTCCAGAACTGAAAAACATCATACCACAGCGATTTACATGCATCCATGTTTATAACAGCACATAACTAAATCTTGGAAGCAAATGACTATCAGCTGAGGAATGGATAAAGAAGATGTGGTATTTCTACATAATGGAGAATTATTCAACTATAAAAAGGATAAAATTTGAGGCTTCAATCAGTAAATGGATATAACTGGAGACCATACTCTTAAGTGAAGTAAATCAGACCCACATACACAAACATCATACTGTCTCCCTAGTATAAGAACCTGAAGAGTACAATAGCCACTCTGAAAAGGGAAGAATGAATCTATCCAAAAGGAAGGATTATTGAGAGGAGGAGGACAGGACAGGAAGTGGGGGAAAGAGATACCTCTATGTATGTATGTATGTATGTATGTATGTATGCAGGATGGCTTAGATAACTGCACCACGGACCTCTGCTGGTCTATGGAATCGTACAGTTAATGTTTAATTTTTTTCTTCATTTTTCCCTTCTTTCTTTATTTCTTATAACTTTCTTTTTCCAATTTTGCATGCATATATCTGGTAATCTGAACAACTAAGTTGAAGATACCACTATGCAATACAACAGATACTGTCAAATTCATATTATTTTGTTTAGTGAAATTCTGTATCATTTCTAATTTTTTATTACTATTTTGTATTCTCTTAAAAATTAAATTTAAAAAAAAAGCACAATGCCAAGTTCCACTGCTCTCTATCCAACTCATGCTGCATTTCTGAGTGTGACAGTGATTTTAGGTCACTGTTTAATTATTAAGTGTATTTAACACCCAATTTCTATTGGCTTTTAGGCTAAAAATAGGAAGTTTCTGCTTTGGCAGCATCTTCAGATGCGGGCAAGTTAATGGGGACACCAAGTGGTGATGCTGCCCACAAAAGTCTCTTCCTGGGTTCTCATGGAAGGGGTCTACCTTTCTAGCACGCCTCCCCAAGTCAGATGCTTCCTCATCCCTCTAACTCAGTCCCCAGAAGCCCTAACCCCAGAGACAAGCAAACAATCCCAGTGTTTGTGAAGGAGACAGTACACTACTGGGCAAGAGCCTACAGGAAGCCCATCACCTGTCTATTTTTTGCTTGTTTGTTTGTTTTCTGTTTCTAGTACATCTTCTGGTAAAATAAAATTTAACTCAAGGTGTAATTCCACAGGCTTATGTTAACCCAACCCAAATAAAAATGCCCTGCCACCAACCATATGGTGCACCAAGTCACAAAATTCACCCTCTTTCCCCTTTTATCACAGCATGTTTAGAAAATACAGTTATATACTAAAGTGTAAGAGCAGCTCTCTGGTGCCATTGTTTGACAAACTAGGGAGGGCTTATCCCCAACTGAGCAGAGCAGTACTGCAGGAATATATACCCTGCATCTATAGGCACAGGGTGCAGCACAAGAGCAGTCCAAGGCACAGGGAGTTCTAAGGGAGCTAAGCTTCCTTATACACTGTTTCCTAAAACTGAACAGCCTGAGAAATTGCCCTGCTAATCCCAGTGCCCTGGTGGGCCCTACCTGCACCCAAAGTCAGCTTCACATTTGTCCTTCCCCACCCAGACAAGGAGACAGTCCTTTCATGTACCTGGTACCAGATGGCTCAGCAATTCCCTTACTTGAGATACCTTAAATGGACACCCACCCAGGTCTCTGAGACCCCATTTCAATGTGTTTTTTCTCTGTGTATTTAATAAGTACTTGAGATCAAAGACACATTTATGGTTCTATGATCAATTCTGTACTGATAATGACACACACTTTTCCAGACTGAGTCAACATAGTCTAAGATTACAAACGTTTACATATACTTTTGTCACCAAAAAAGTATGAAAAATTACCAAGAAAAAGATTTTTTTCTTTAATATATTTAGTACAGGATCTACAGGGTCTCACTACACAGATAAGATTCAGTGATTCTCTTGTTTTCAGCCTCTCAAGTACTGGGATTACAGACATGCGCCACCATACCCAGTCTCAATCAATGTCGGAACATGTCCTGAGGGCAGGAAAGCATAGCACTGCACACTGGGGATGGAACCCTGCTTCCTTCGTCTGCCTAAGCAGGTGCTTTAGTCCACTGAGCTATCTGGCCAGCCTACTAAAAGATTCTTCAGTGTAAAAGCACATTATATTACGATAAAAGTCCACAAGGGAAAGTGCAACTAACACAGAAAAAGACCTAAGTTTACTGTTTACTTTTTAAAGGGATTATGATAGCATCAAATTACTAGAGAATTTAATGCTTTAAAAAGCAACAGAAGAGCCTGGGAGATGGCTCAGTGGAATAAGCGCTTCCCTGGCAAGCGCAAGGGCCTGAGTTCAATCCCCGGGTCTGCAATAAATAAATAAATAAATAAATAAATAAAAAGCAACAAAATAGTAACTTTTAAATGCCTACTACAAAGGGATCTGGGGAGAGAACTCAGTAGAATAAGCACTTGCCTGGCAAGTGCAGGGTCCTGAGTTTAATCCCCCATACCACTAAATAAATAAATAAATAAATAAGAAATAAAATCAAGGGCACATAAATGCCTACTACAGAAATTACATCTTTTATAGCTATCTAAAATTTTGATCATAAATATTTAGACATGCCAATAATTTTAAATATGGCCACAGTTTTTCAAAGTTTGAATCTTTTTGTTGTTGTTTTCATTTTGCAGTACTGAGTTGAGCCCACACTCTACTCCTGAGCTATGTCTGCAATTCTTTTTGAGACATGGTCTTGCTCAAGTGCCCAGGGTGGTCTCCAACCTGAGACTCTCCTGCCTCAGCCTCCCAAATGCTGGGATTACAGGTGTGCCACACCAAGTTTGGCTTCTCAAGGTTATTTTATGGAACATGGGAGCCAGATGCTGAACAGCCTCTGCTTCAACATAATATAAAATATTTCTAATTTAACCCAGTACCATTGATAAAACAGCTGCCTTCTACTGATACCAAGTCTGTCCTTCCCCTTGTGTCCAACATACTTTGGAAAATGACTTCTCTCCAGTGCAGATATCAAAAACTACTCCCTTCAAAAAAAAAAAAAAAAGATGGTGGGCTGTATATGCAGCCCATAGGCACATACATACTGGTGGCCCTGAGTTCCATCCCCAGCAGGAACAATGACAATAAAACCAACCAAACATAATAAAGTGCTGAAAAAACATTTCCTTCCCACCTGAAACCAAAAATTGTACTCCTTAGATTACACTGTCCTAACTGCTGGCAATACACAGCTCATTTACCACGTAGTGGCTTACAATGTCTAAATGATACTTCCTACTGTGCAGTAGGATTTGTGTGGCAAAGTAGTGACACTACACCTGAACCAGGCAAGCATAACCTTTTAACTCTTCTTTATTATGCTTCAAGGATCTGCTGTGCATTGTCTACTCAAAATTTCCCCTCCTCTGTAATGAGAAAAATGCAGGTGTCCACCAATCCAGTGGCTCTAGAATTCAGAGGCAGAACCGGATTCAGATGTAGAACCACATTGAGCAGCAGGATCCCAACACGGAAGGCACTTTTTGAGCACAGTAAATTAAGCACCCTTGGGCCTGGATTCAGGAATGCAGTTTCCTCTAGATGCCAGCAAAATCCCTCAACAGGTTTAGGAGGATGAAAACACCAAGACTTGGGTTAAACAATGCCTTTCCAACCTGGGCTGCTGGCCAAGCAGAGGTGGGAGGGGAAGGTGGCAGCATCCAGCAACTCCAGCAGGGTATGCAAATCCCCTGGGCTGCAGGGGATCCACCAGGGACACCTCCGTCCTCGGAGGCCAGCACCCTCCTGACTCTTAGCACAAAGAGCACCTTCCTTGGCTCCCTGCAGCCTCATGGAGGAACATGTTTTGAGCTGTCACAACATTTAAGATACTACAGCTGCACTCTTCTTCAAAAGAGAAACTCCTCTTTCTCATCCAAGGATCCGAAGTCACACAGCAGTGTGCCCAACAGCCCTTCTCTCTAACCTCAGGGTTTTGTGTTGGCTCCCACAACCTCTCTGAAAAACCCAGCACTGTGCTTATCTCAAGCTGACCTCATTGAACAAGGATCCACACTGACTGTGGACCTTAACATCCATACCCTGCAAGACAAACCAAAGCGGACCACCCACTGCTCTCACCAGGTAGGGAATACAAGCTGAGGGAAAAATCGTTGTTGATAGGAAAACAGTAAGCTGGTTATGCTGCTGCCCCTAAATCAGTGCATGTTTTAATCTTCTTAAAACACCTCTTTCACAGGTCACTTGCTAAGGAAGCCACATCATAAACACTATTAGACCTTCATTAAATATTTCTCACATCAGCCCCGCTCAAATGGCAGGGCCTGGGGGGGCCTTGGGCACAGCTAGTCTAGTTTCTCTTCTGCTGGCCTGGAGAAGGTCCTAGGGTTCTCCGAAAGTGTGCCTCACTTCAACAGAGGCTAAGAATTGGATTTTTTTTTTTTTAATTCTCAAAGTTCCACGTCTGAAAAGATCCTTGTTCATTGATTTTGGTGGGGCAGTTACACTAATCTAAACAAGGGAACCTTGTCTAGGAGCCAGTGGGGGAGGTGCAGCAGCTTGGGCCCTCTGCAGACTCCTGTTTACAGATCCTCCCCACCAAGGCTGCTCTTTATCCACAAGGCTTGTTCCCACCATTGGATTTTTCACCCAACACAACTAAAATGCTCTCATAATCTTTGGCTTGGAGTCACAGCAGCCCTTTTCACGGTGTTTCATTGAGCACACCTCATCAACATAATCACATTGTGATTAAAAAAAAAAAAAAAAATCCAGGGAACCAAGGAGGCAAGCTCAGAGCAGTGTCCTCACCAACCTTTAACAACACAGCTGCTGGGACATCTTGACTCCACAACTTATAAACAGGCTCTGCCAGGGGTGTTCCCAAAGAGGGCACTGGCAATTTGGTGGGATTGCTGTCACTTACACTACTCCCTAGTTACCCTCACTCAGTGCCAGTCCTTGAAGCTGTCACAAACTGTCCCTGCTGGCTACCCAAAGCTGGACATCTGGACCTTTGGGGCAAGTGAAGGAGGGCACCGACAGACAGATGCACCTCAGTTGAAAACTGACAACAGCAGCCGCCCGAACTCCCAACACTGCCCCTCATCCTCCCCAGCAGCCTTTCTGACGACACAGATGAAATCAATTCAGTACCAAACAACCTAACATCAGCTCAGATACCTTCCCAAGCTTCTCTCCTCCAACCGGGATGGGGGAGCTGCTGTTGCTACCGCTGCTGCTGCTACCGCCGCAGCCCTCTCCTCCCCTGCAGAGCAGCAGGGCCGGTGGAGGCGGGATCTCCCTGCTCCGGGGGAGGGGCAGAAGCCAATACAGCAGCTCTCCCACCCCTCCCCCACCCTAACCTCACCAATAAGCAAAGTTATTGGGTGTTAAAAGCTTGCTAGTCCCCCTGGAGATCACCAGGCCTAATCTCCCATCTCTCTGCGATGCGACAAGGGTCAAAGCTGCAGCACACAGCATCTCAGCAAAAGACAGGAAGAGAGCAAATGAATACTACAGGCCCGGGAGCTGGTCCTGGGCAGCCTGGACAACACCATCCACCCACCCACCCTAGGATACAGTCCAGACATACCCACCTCAGCAGATCTAATATGCATTTCAAACTATCAAGTCTTTCCTTTTCAGCAACAACCACAAAAACAATTAGCTTGATTTTAAGACAACCTACTCCTTCAACCTCTCTCCAGAAAGAAGCCCAGGATTTATTATTATGCCTGAGTCTCTTTCCCAGAAGCCCAGAGAGCTTTAGGCCACAATCGCTGCTCCTCCCCACTCTCCAACAGCTTCCGCAAAGTCTCTCCCTGGCACTGAACTCTGCTTGCTCCTTCAATACTTTAATTCAGATCTAACAAAAAAGTGAGGAAATTATCACATTTTGTTTCAGATGGGTGGATGATCCTGGTTCTGATGTGTGATCACCTGCTACAATTCTTAATCAGTAAATCAATCCTCCAGCCTTTTCTTACTTTTGCCTACTAAAAGAACAAAATAACAGAGGGCAAGATTCTTACCACACCCTACCTGTCCATCAGTGGAAGACGGGCCAGAGGAGACAGCTGCAGGTAGTAAAAGTACAGAGCACATTCACAACTCAACTGGGAAGGTCCGGTGCAATTTCTCCCAGCCATCTGAATCTCCAGGCCAAGACAATCACTTGCTTGACCCTGCTTCAGTCACTAAGCTTGTAAACCCTCTGGCTTCCTGGGCCCTGGCCCAGAGAAGGCCACTCCAATAAGTAGCCGCTGCAATGCTCGACTCAGCTGAGAAACAGATTCAGAAATGTCTCACTGTTACTGTGAATCCACACTCCATCAGTGGCCGGGTCGGAAAAATCCCAAACCCTAAACCACCAGGTGTACTCTCCCACCTTTCGCTGACCCCTCACCAACCAGCAGCCCGTGGCCCCGCATCTGAGCACACCTGTCCGGGAAAATCCCTCACTGGAGTGTGCCCCTCAGGAGTCCAGCAAGTGCAGTAAGCCCTGGAAAGGAATGGGTTAAGCTCAAGGGCGAGAGGATGAGGGGTGCCAGCGAAAGATGCCATGTGTGCTGAGGTCCAGAGGTACGCACAGGGACCGCTCCAAAACACAGGCTCTGGACCAGGAGCACTGATGTCTTGGCTTCTTCCGCCAGAGCCAAGGTCAGCCTCGAGAAATAAGGCATCTCCAAAAAGCCAGAGCAGGGACAGTCCCCTGCCCAGAGGGGCAGGCTCGGTTGGAGTCAAAGTGGGACACTGCCAGAGAGCGTGTGCGCTGGTGCAGAGAGGAACGGGGGCATTCTGCGAGTGGCGGAAAAAGTCTGATCTCTTAGAAGTTAAGAGAGGGCAGGAGGGGCACCGGCGGGGATTGGGGTGCAAAGCACTGTCCGACTCCTCTCCAGGAACCTGAAAAAGCTGGAGTTGAGAAGGATGTTGATGGATGAGCTGGGGGGCTATAGTCTAAAGGGAGGCGCGCGCTCCGGGTGGGGGCTTGGGATGCTCGAGAAGGCTTCCAGAATGAGGACGAGGTCTGGCAGGTGCAGTAGGGAAGGGAAGATGCCAAGGAGTGGGGGCGGGGCAACTAGGGGGTCTGCGCCCCGCTGAGCAGGGGTTATCCTCCCCCGGAGTAGGGACCCAGGACTGGGGCTACGGGCAGGCCAAGAGTTCGAGGCGCAGGCCGCGCGGAATAGGATGGGGCGGGGGCGGCCGGTGCTAGCGTCAGGTGTCGGGAATAGGGAGCCGGGCGCGCCCGCTCACCTGTCTCCTCCGGCCGGGGCCGCGGGGCGGCGGGGCGGCGGGCCGGCCGGG
>NW_004524680.1:6280501-6301659 GCF_000260255.1 Octodon degus | reverse complement strand
GCGGGGCGGCTGGCGGCGGCTGCGCTCTCGGCGGCCGGCCAGGCGGTCCGTCAGTCAGCTACGCGGGCGCAGAGCGAGCGCTGCGAGGCTGCGGCCGGCGCGCGAGGACAACGCCGCTTTATCGGGTCGGAAACAGCCGCTCCGCGCCGCTTCCGCTGACGCAGCGCCGGCCTGCGCCTCATGACTATGCAGCGGTCGCGGGGGGCGGGGCCTGCGCCGCGCGAGCCCATTGGCCGCGACCGCCACCCGCCCGAGAGGCCACGCCCCCTCCGAGCGGCCCCGCCCCTCCAAGAGACCCGCCCCGGACCGCCCCGCCTCCTGATGGACCCTCACCGCCGTGAGGCCCTAGCACCCGCCCTGCCTGACCCCAAACTTGTTCAAGTACCTGCACCCACCCGGAGCCCTTTACCCCCTCTACTTCCGCCCCTGCATCACCAACCTTCCTCACTCCTGGGCAAACACCCTCCTTACTCTGTCTGATCCCACAGGGCCTCCCTAACCCCAAAGGGCGGCTGGTGGGTCCCGCCCCCAGAGCTGCACCCTCCTGTGCAGCAAACCTGCTTCTAGTTACTTCCTCTTGCTCCCCACCTCACTGGGTAAGCCTCCTGGGTCACTCCTTCCCACTCCTTTCCTCCGCCTTCCTTGACCACCTTTGGCACAGCCCTGGAGAGCTACGTAGGACTCGGCCCAGACAGCCTGCAGAAGCCTCCATCAGGTGTCTTCCCACGTTTAGAATGACCAAAACCTCTGAGAGGGGCAGCTGGAAAGCCCATTACGATGAGATCAAGGAAGGCAGAGAACAAATGAACAAAGAGATGAAGTGACTGTCAAAGTCAGAATAGGTGAGGGCCTAGTCACATCCCAGCCCTAAGCCATCACCAAGGTTTAAGAGTCTTTGGACACATTCCTTCACCTTTCAAAGTCTTGGCATCTTGGTCTATTGTGGCCATAAGATCCATTTCAAGGGGTTTGGAGGGAATTTAGAAATAGCATGACTTATGAGGCCTCCAGAACAGCTAAAATGGGAAAATCTGACAATACCAAGTGTTGGCAGGGAAGCGGAGCAACTGGAACTCCTACAGGACCAGTGGAAACTTGAGGGGTACAGCGGTGTTGGAAATCTACTTATAAGGCCCTGGTTTTACTCTCAAAGGTATACTTGATTTCATATCTCTGTCCAGAATAGCGTTGCTTGTAGTACCCCAAACTGGAGACTACCCAAAAACTCATTAGCCATTAAAAGAATATACAAAATAGGATAGATTCAGATAGTGAAGTGATGGCAATAACAGTCATTTACAATTATATGTAACATGGGTACATGTGTGACTTAAAAATGGTGTTGAGCAAAAAAAAAAGAAAAGCCAGACACTAAAAACTGTAAGTTCCTATGTACATAAAAGTAGAAGACAGTGTGTAGCTGGTATTGGAACTCAAGACAGTGGTTAACCTCGAGGGAGGGGTGCTCCAACCAGGAAGTGGCAGTAGAGGGTGTGTCTGTGAGCTGGAGGTACTGTTTCCTGGTCTGGGTGCTGGTGGCACCGTGTGCTTATTTTGTTTTAGACTCTAGGTCTACAGTCAAGATATGTGTGCCAGTAAGTTGTGTTGCCGCATATCTGCGATCCCAGTACTCTGGGAAGCTGAGGCAGGAGGATTACAATCTCAAGCCCAGCCTGTGCAATTTAGTGAGTAATCTAGACACTGCCTCAAAATTAAAAAATAAAGAAAGGGCTGAGGATGTAGCTCAGTGTGAAGGCTCAGATTCAGTCCCTAGTACTGTACACAAAGAAAGACTCCCCTGCCTTTCCCGTGTGTGCTCCACTCAGAGAGCTAAGATGCCAGTGGTGTACACACACAGAGCTCAGAGCAGTACCTGACAGTTGAGAACACACATCACTGAATATGTTTCTCCTATTGTCTTTAACTCCTATGGCCAAATGATAGAAGCGGAGGCAGTTCTAGCCATGCAGCTTGTCACCTGTGTGACCCAGGCACCTTCCTGAGCCTCTCTGAGTCCTTATCTGAAGGAAGCTTTTTAATAATATCAGTTTACTGTTGTCACCATGATTAGATAAAAGATTAATAATGTATGCTTTTTAAAAAGAGTACAGGAAGGAGCACTAAGTAAGGATATAGGAACTGTTTAATCATTTATGAGCTGCTGGTATGTATTGAATCTTTTCCATTTTCATTCATCAGCAAACAGTGAATGTGTGTATGTGCCTACCATGTCTACCTGCCGTTCTGAACTCTGGCATTAGAACTGGGGGCGCCCCTATCTTTCTTTAAGGACGCCATTGTGGAGTAGGAGATGCGTGTGGATGAGAGAATGTGGGTAAGAGAAGGTGCTGTGAAGCCCAGCGCAGGATCTGACTCCGCGGTGCTCCATAAACTGTCCTCAAAGAATACATGAATGCAGTATGAAAGCGTAAGTGTAAGTCTTCTTGAGAATGAAATTTGGAAAGTAGTTTTTAAAGTGTGGAAGCATCGAATATATTTATTTCTATGACCTGCAGTTAGTCACGGAGATCAGACAAGGTGAGGTTAAGGAAAAGCCAGCCCTGACTGTGGACGTGTGTCACTACTGTCCCTCATTTAGTGCCTGTGTGTGTGTGTGTGTGTGTGCCTTCAAGGGGACCCAAGCAGGGCTACCCTTCCAGCACTCTGTCCCAGCCTGGCCAGCCAGGATCTCATCTCAAAGGCAGCTGCCAGGAGTGTGTGACCTGTGGCTCCATAGTCCTGTTGCCCATGGCAGCCAGGGAATGAGGACCTCAAAGTCCCCACAGGACTTCTCCCCACTCCTCCTTGAATGGCTAACCTCAGTCCTGTGAGGACACAGCTCAGCGTGGAGCAGCCCTTTTACCCCAGATCAGAAAGCCCTGAGTCTGGTTTGGCTCCAGAGCAGGGTGCAGCCAGGTGGACCCTGGGGCCCTACCATGCTGGGGGAAGCTGTAATTGGTCCCGGTCCTAGCCTCAGATGAGCTCTAGGCTTGGCTTACTATTCTGCTGTTATAACAGGAAGGTGGCCCCCGGAGTAAAGGCTGGGGGCTGGTGAGTGGTGCAGGCACCTGGGAACCGTCAGGGGCCAGATGTTCCACATTCCTGCTAGGCCTGGCAGGTCTCCCACGTCCGCTACCCTCTCACACCAAGTGGCTGTCTGTGTTGCCCCTCTGAACCTACCTCTGGACTTGGCACCTACCAATTTTTCTTCTGCAGAAATGTCCTGCTGTGGAAATGTCTGGTAAGCAATGACCTTGGACTTCCCCATTCCTGGAGAGGGAAGTGTGTTAAAACTCTGTGTAAACCGGGATGGCCCAGATTTCACTCTACTGAACAACCATACACCTGATCATTAATTGAAGCCCCCTCCATATCTTGCTAGACTCCCCTAAAGACTGGGGGTGAGAAATCCTCTCCAGACAAGGCAGCCCTGAATACGGAGGAAAGAGAAGACATGTCCCAACTGGACAGTCCCTTGGTGGACACCTCCTCTGCTGATTTAGAAGTCTTTTTTTTTTTTTTTTTTTTTGCAATAAGCATTTTTTTAAAAAAAGCTTGTTTGCAAAATCTCTCATGTCAGTCAGCATGCTCACTTGCTGCCAGGGATTTCTGAGCTAAGGTTTGAGCCAAGCCTTTTCCTGAATCTCAGGGTTGATGTTCCAGCTGTGCCTGCCATGCACTTCCAGGGTCCCCTCCCTGTTCCTGTTCCTCATCATCTAGGAGCTGTGCTTCAGTGATGGGGAAAGCAGAGACCCCCCAGGACTCTGCCCCTTAAGTACCTAGTTGCTATGAGCCCCCTGCAAAGTGGAGGGGCGAGCACTCCCCAAGAGAGTGGGGCCACACCCTACAGTCCCAGATCTCCAGAAAGCTAAGCATGCTGCTGCCCAAAATTGGGTCTGAGACCTTCAAGGGCACACATGTACTGAAATATCCTGCACCTCAATTCCTATCAGGGCTCCAGGTGCTTAAGTTGTCTCCAAAGCCAAGAGCTTCCTGGGGTCACAAAGTTTCTAGGTCTGATGGCTTCTTAGAGTTATGTAGTCTCTCAATGGCATGTGACCACTTGTGGGGGGTTATATGGCTTGCTATGATCATGGGGCTATAGGGACGTATGCTACCTAGAGTCATATAGTAGCCAAGGGCTACACAATTGCGAGGAGTCACCCACCTACTTGGTCACTGAGTGAACCAACATCATCAAGCTTCCCACATCATGTGGACCCTGGGTCATGGGCTCTCCATGTAGACACATTTCATTAGAAGTTCAGGCTCCAGGGCCAGGGAGATAGCTCAATAGAATAAGTGCTTGTCTGGCAAGTGCAAGGGCCTGAGTTCAATCCCAGGTTCTGAAAAAAGAAGAAGAAGAAGAAGTTCAGGCTCCTGTCACCCTGCCTCTGCATGCTGGGTGAGCCCCAACACCTCCTGAGCCTTGGTTTCCTGGACTGTGATACAGGAAACTTCTGTTCCTACAGCACAAGGCAAGGCGGGAGGGGCTTGGGCTGGGGACAGGTGTAGGGGTGGGAGGAGCTGGTGGCAAGTTCCTGTTCTGGGGTGGGCACATGTCAGTACTGTGCTAGACCTTTCTCAGTAATCAGCTATCCCACAAGTGAACACATATGATAAATAAATAAACTGGACACCTGTTTGGTCTAGGTTTGAGGGGCCTCAGAGTTTGGCTTCTTTTCTGAGGGTAAGGGAGCCTTGAGGGGTTGTCAAGGGGCCAGATGGGGCTGTGCGTGTGTTTGGATAGGTGTGTGGGGGTGAGCAATAGGAAGGAGGAGCCCAAGGAAAGGGACTGCTTTTCTGCTTCTGAGGAGGTAAGAGACCAGCTGGGGCTAGCAAGATAGCTGTGGACTGTGGTGCAGTCTGAGCACTGCACAGGGGTGCTGCTGTGGGGTAAAACACCACCTCTTTTCCTCTATTCCCTTATGCATGTGGGGGGTCGGCCTTTCCCTCCCCTTTGTCTCAGAGTGCGCGCTCTTCTGAATAGGACAATGCTCCTAGGGGACAGAATAGGTAGGATTCATGTCACAGGAAAGAAACTTAATTAGGGGTATTGGAGCCCCATTGAGGGGCCCTGGATCCTTCCAGCAGACATGTGCACACATGGTAAACACACACACACACACACACACACACACACAGGTGCGCGTGTGTGTGTGCGCCTGTATCTGTACAGTAGCAGAAACACTGACCTTGGTCCTCTTCCTGGTCTAGAACTGAAGCAACAGGCCTCCCCCTGTTGACTACACTGTGTGCTGCAGGAGTGTAGGGGTGGGCATCCTGTACCTTGGGAGGAGGGGATGCTACTGCCAGGCATCTTTCGAAAGGGGATTCAGAGATGGAGCTGTAGCTTAGTGATACAGCACTTGCCTAGCAGGTACTGAGGCCCTGGGTTCAATCCCCAGCACCACAAACACTAAAATTAAAATAATGATAAAATAAAAAAGGACTCAGTAGACCTACAGTGGGAAGCTGAGGTGCAAGCCAGCTGGGGTTTGAGTCCCAGTGGACCCTCTTGTGGGTACCCATGCCAGGACCAGCTTCTCAGGCATGCAATCCAAGCAGTTTCACAGGGCCCTTCACAGAGAAAGGCCTCATGCTTCATTGAAGGGTCCGTGATTGCCACTTAGCAGTTGCTGCCAGTTTGCAGAAAAGGTGCCCCAATGTCCCATTTTGCACCAGGCCTGAAAGTGAGGAGGCTGGTGGCTGGAAGAAGCCTCTGAAATGGGCTGCTGCTGCTGCTTGTCCAGCTCCTCCTGTCCAGTGTCCTGCATGTTGGACAGCTCCATGAGGCCCTGCCTCATACTTCACCTGCACTGAGTGCAGTGAGCATCCTCATTTGTAGAAGGGGAGGCACAGAGAGGTGAAGTGGCAGGCCTGAGGTCATGCAGTGGGCAGGTGGCCAAGCTAGGACATGACTTCAGGCTCTCTGGCTCTGGGTCCTTGTGCTACCTTGCCCAAGGTCATGGGGCATGTGGGAAGGGGCTGTACTCCTCACTTCTACTCCAGTGCTCCTGATGGGCAAAGGAGGGTCAGGACCTCTTTACTTCAGCCAACATGGGAATCACAGCCCTGAATGAGAAGGCCAGGATGACCTGGAAAGAGGCAGGAGTCAGCTTCCCTCAACAGGTGGCAGGGCAGGACCTCTGGCATGGCTCTCAGAATGAAAGGTGAGGGCAGGTGATGTGTGGGCCACCCCACCTACCAGCATCGATAGGGAGGGCAGGCCCCGGGGTGCTTCTTCCTCCAGACATCCTGCCAACCCACTTTCCTCAGCCAGGTATCCACTCCCAGACTCTCGCCCTGGCCTAGTTCAGTGGCAGCCTCCTCAGCCCTCCGGGCTGGCTCTCCCTGCTCCTGCCTTTGCTCACATACTTCCTCCTGCTGCAACCCTTCCCTTTTCCTTGAGTCAGCTTGACCACTGGTACATCCTTCAAGAAGCCCTCCCGTACCACCCCAGATGATGGAGATTTCAACCTCCCCCAACATTTAGTAAAAAAAAGCTGGACTTGGCTTTGAGGAAGTCCCAAGTCAACATTTGGAGAATGATCTATGTCTCATGAGATGCCCTTCCTGTCCACGGTGTCTGTGAAACTTCATGGCACCCTGTGGGATCGCATGTTCTCATCCCTACTTCTGGGCCCCAAGAGGCAAGGGAAGGACCAAAGCATCCCCATGGCATCATTGTGCTAAGAGCTGACAACGATTGAGACCGCCCTGGATGCTAAGAGCTGGCGCATTCGCTTAAATTCACTAATGTGCATGGACTAAGTGTATACTCTTTCTGGGGTGACCCAGAAGCTGGGGATGTAGCAACTGTGCAAATAGACCAGCAGCCTCCCTCTGGAACTGCACCCTAGTGGGACACAGACAATGGATGGGGCAACAGCCACAGTGAGCCAGAGGGTGGTGGGCCTCCCCATGGGAGGGAATTTGAGAAGAAAACTGCTGCTTTCCTGCCCCTTCACTCCACATGAGGGCATATTCATCCATCACGTTCATTTGCAGGGAGCACAGGTTCACAGTGCCGGGTCGTAGGCCTTCAAGTGGGGCAGCGGCAATACGTGAATAACAGCGGTCAGCAGCTGTAAAGGCAGAGAGAAGAGGGCCAGGGGGGAGGGAATGGAGCACACAAGTCCTGGGATGTGGGTGATCTGAGTAGAGGAGGGCACAGAGGGACTTGATGTTTTAAAACATCCTTCAGGCTGCAGCTGGAAAGCACCTGGATGGCAGAAGGCACAAGGTGCTTCCGGACCGTGCAGAGGCTAATGGCTACCTCAGGTGGGGGCAGTGGAGAAAGCAGTGACTAGATTCTGAGTCACGCTGAGACCTCACTGCTGGGCCAGTGTGGAGTTTGCCCATAAGTGCCTGAATATATCTCACTGAGTTGTGTTTTACCCACCTGTGAGGTGGAGTGCTAGTCTAGCTACTCAGCTCTGGGAAGAGAAAACTAGGGAAAGTATCAGGGGGGCCACTTCTCAGTCATGCAGTGTAGACATAGGGGTCACCTCTGCTCTAGGTTGAGGGGGACACAGTGATCCACAGGTACATACATAATGGTGACTTCTTTTTTTAGTAAATATGAAATGAGGGGTGAAGTTTGGCATGGTAGCGCATGCCTATAATCCTAGCTTCCCTGGGAAGCTGAAGCAGGAGGATCAAAAGTTCAAGCCCAGCCTGAGCAACATTAGTGATTTAATGAGACCCTGTCTCAAAATTTAAAAAATGAAAAGGGCTGGGGCTGTAGCTCAGTGTGAAGGCTCTGGGTTCAATCCCCAATACTGGAGGAAAAAAGAAAGAGAGAAAGAGAGGTGAAAGAAGATGATGAAAAGCCCCAAGGTGGCATAGCCACAGTGACCAGATGGGGTGGGTTGTTCTGGACCAGGCAATGCCCAGCTAGGTGGCACCCTGGTGTTGTCTGTCCTTGAGGCCAGAGAGCCCAAGAAAAGTTGCCAAGGGAACAAATCCAGCTGCTAAGAGAGCTGACCTCATCCAGAGACAGAGGTACCAAGAGGCCAGTTTTCAATGGTGCCTTCAAAGCAAATCCAAATCCAAGAAATCCTGAGGATTTGGGCCATATTCCCAGGGTCACCCCCTTCCTGGGCAAGCTGGGGAAAGCTGAGCAGTGGTGGCCTGGGAAGGGTGGCAGCTGCCAAGGCCTTTGGGTGGGACCGGGCTCAACTCTCCTTAATCTGCAGTCTAGGAAGCCAGGCCCATGGCTCACGGTTAGTGTTGGCAGGGAGGGAGGCTAGGGTGAGTCTAAGCTGAGAGCCCTTTTCCAGGCTCTGTGGTATAGAAGAAGATAGATAGCAAAGAGGTCATAACTCAGTACATAGGGTCAGGCTTAGCTAGGGAGTAAGTGGGCTCCATACTCAGGGCTTAAGATACTGTTCGGATGGAAGATGAGTGTCCAACCAAGGTTAACTTCCAGAATGTGAACAAGAACCAGGATTAGTCTGTGATAAAGGCAATATTCAAAGGGTGTTACCCTAGGAGCAGGGCCATGGCTCAGTGTGTGACCAGGATCGGGGCTAAGTGTATAACTCAGGTCAGGACATAGCTAGCCTTTGTGTGTGGCAAGTGTCAGGGGTAGTGTGACCAGGACGAGGACTCAGTCTATGACTAGCTGCTGGGCTCAGTGTCTTCCCACTTTCAAATTGAAGTTTGTGATCAGGATTAGAGTTCAGCCTGTGAGTGTGGTTCATGGTTCAGTGTGCAATCCAGATTGGGGCTCAATCTGTGACCAGGATCAGGGTTCAGTCCATGACTGACAATAGGAACTCAGCACAAGGCTGATGGGACAGTTACCACTCTATGGTGGCCTTCAGGTGGATTGGCCTCTTTTCTCTGAACAGGTCAAACCCGTTCATCTTTCTCTTTGATTTGAGAATCTTCTGCTCTCTGCCAAGCACTGTCCTCAGTGCCCCACTCAGAAGGCTCCACCACTACAACCCAGTCCTAAGCATCCTCCCATCTCTCAGCAGCCCAGGCAGGTCTCCACTGTTGACCATGCAGAGACAACTTAAGAGGCTGTAGGGTGATTCTACCCCAGGATTTGGGAAGGCTTTCTGGAGAAGGCTCTGTGAGCCTCCTTGGATGGGGAACAGGAGGCCACACAGCGAAGGGCCCTGCAGGAGCAAGGTCACAGAGGCTGGTCAGCCTGGGGCAAAAGAGTCTGGCTGCCAGTGTCAGGTGGTTGTCAGTATCGGGTGCTAGGAACCCTGTACCTGAATAGGGCTCAGTCACCTGGTGTCCAGTTAGCCTCATGGGTACAGGCATCGTTGCTTTCCCAAGGCTCAAGGTGGCCCCAGTCAGTTCCCTCCAGGTGACAGTGATTGCCTTAGCAGCTAGTGGGCACTCCCTGCCCTGGAGGCCGCCCACCTTGGGTGGGACACAAGACAGCAGACAATGGGAAGGAATGAGAGTGCGTGAGGCCAACAGGGTTGGCTGGTGGGAAGGGTTGGCTGGCGGGAAGGGGGTGGAGGGTGTGGGGGGTGGGTGGAGGCCAGGGCTGCAAAGCAGGTGAGGGTAGGGAGTGACTGGAAGGCAACAGACTGACAAGGGGCTTGCGGAGCACTGTATGGGCCTGGGATCCCAGCAGGAGCTGTCCTCAAGTCTCCGATTGAAGGCTTTGCCTTGGAGACCTTGCTGCCATCATCCTGTGTGAGGGTTGCAGGCTCAGAGACTGCACAGGTGGAGGCCCAGGAGGATGAGCTTGGCCTGCTGGTCTGGCCTGCTAGCTTCCTCTGCTTGCCTTGACATCCAGCCTGGCCCTCTCCAGGACTGCCTTCATAGAGCTTCTAGAACTATCTGTCCCAAGCACAGTTGAGCAGGTTGTGCCCCTGTGTGGCACTCTTCCAGGCCTTCTCCCACATCCCAGGAACTGATACAACCATCAGGAATGGAGCCTGGTACAGCCTGGCATGGTGGAATATGCCATTAATACCAGTTACTTGGGCTGAGGCAGGAAGATGTCAAGTTTGAGGCCAGACTGGGTTACTTAGCAAGAAACTGTCTCAAAATGGATAGAGATGTAAGTGCCTGCCTGAATAAGGGAGGCCCTGGACTCAGTCACCAGTTTGGAGAGGAAATAGGAGAGGATCGCAGAGGAGGGGGAGGGAGGAAAGTAAAGAGAGGGGCTTGTGCTGCGCAAAGGGTCACATGGGAGCGCTGCACCTAAACTCAGAGGTGCCTGTGCCTTCAGGGGTCTGGTGGGTCCCACCCAGCACCCTCCAGACCCAGGAAGGCCCCTGCCCTGCCTGCATCTGATTGGCTTCCGCACTCAGTGTGACCCTGTCACACATGTAGACACAGGTCATTGGAGCCTGGATCATGCATTAGCTTGCGCTTTCTGGGTGCTCACCTCGTGCTAAATCCTCTTCACCCCATGTTCCCCAGCTCCTTGCGGCAGCCTTACAGCCAGTTTTCAACACTGACTGAGGCAGGACACTGGGCCATGGGGAGGAGAAGGCAGAGTGCCGGCCCTTCTGTTCATTGCCCCAGGCTGTCCTCAAGGCCAGGAATACCCCACAACCTTCAGGGAATGGGGTACAGAGAGAGAGAGAGCAAGGCCCACCCAGTTCTTGCCTGACCTGCCAGGTTAGTTTGGCCCTGGTGTCACCCCACACCTGGGAGCCCGCCAGCCACACCCTCCCCACCCCTTCTCTCCAAGAGTAGGGACTTTGCTGGACTGGGTCCTGTGCCTGTTGGGGGTGCAGGTTCTTGGGGTGCCTGTTTAGTCTCCAGAGAACAGTGGGTTCAAGGAGCTAAGCCTGACCCTCTTGGCCTCTGGGTAAAGCCTTAGGCCTGCCAACGAGGAGGGGAGTTCCGATGCACACCCAAGGCCTAGGCAATGGGCTTGAGGAACCCTGTAGGAAACCAGGCAGGTCTGCTGTAGGCAGGGCCTCTGTTGTCCCATCTGTAACATGAGGCAATGCAGAGCCTACATGGAAGCCTCAGGGGGTTCCTGGATTCTGCTCTGAGTGCTGGCCTGGCACCTAACACACCCCTGTTCTCTGGAGCAGAAAGGCTGGCCACACAAGTGCTTGAGTTCAAGCCCACCACAAGGCTGTACCCTGCCACCCCTGGCCCAGTGTGGGATAGAACCAAAGTGAAAGAGGTGCAGTTAGATTCACATGTTTGAGACACCTCTACCTTACATGAGTGGTGATGGCAGACAGCCTGTTTCCTCGCTGTGTGCCTCAGCTTCCCCATGTGTATGCTACATAGCATGGGCACAGATAGTTGGGGGCATTCATGAGGGAGACTTGAAGCTCCTTAAGTGAGGAGTCCTCAGGGCCGAGATGGGGACTTTGAGCACCTTTCATCCCAACTGCACTCAGACCTGCAGGTGAACATACTCATACACACCCACCCATAAATGTGGACACACCTGCAGGCAGACACTGGCAGCTGTCACATGCGCTCACATTCATGTACCCGTGGATCCTGCCCCAGGTCCAAGCTTGCTCTAGAAGCTGATTCAAGGGTCTTCCCCCTCTTGGCTCTGCTCCTTCCTCCTTGGACTCCTGCTTCCACGGCTCATGTCTTCCTGAGGGCACCAGGCTCTGGGTTCCTAGGAGCTGGTGGGTTGCTGGGGCAAGGCTCCTCCTCCCTCCTGTTCCAGCCTGAGCTTCACCTTATTTATTCACACACTACACAGAATACCTGCTTCCAGGCCCCATTTCTTTCACTTGAGCACCCTGTGACTCCAGGAAACTTATCCAACTCCTCCAGAGCTGGTGACAATGCTGAGGTCACCTGAATAGAGTGTCCGCTATCCTTCAAGGCCTTATTTGTAGACTCTGACCCTCAGGACTCTGCCAACAGTGAAGAGAGGAGCTCTGGCATGTGTACCTGGGATGGGGGTCTTCCCTTGGTTAATTTCCTCACCCATAAAATTTTGTTGTTGTTGTTTGGTTGGTTGTTTTTTTTGGCGGAACCAGGGATTGAACTCAGGCCCTTGTACTTGTCAGGGAAGCATTTATTCCACTGAGCCATCTCCCCAGCCCCTAAAATGGGAAGGCATCTGACCTACAGAGAGGATTGCTGAGGATGTTAACACGAAATGCCTTGATGAAAGGAAGCAGTGATGGAGACGACAGGAGGGATAAGACACAAAGTCTCCATCCCCAAGGCCATAGTACCCATGAGCTCTGGAAGCTTCTCAGGCCCTGTGAAGCTGATGGGGAGCCTGAGTATTCTGCTTGGTGTCCCAGCATGCTGCCCTTGAGGATCACAGCTCACGGTCCACTCTGAGCTCCTTCCGTGTCATCATGCAGCAAACTTCACAGCTGGCTTTAAGGCAAAACAAGAAGTCACACCCAACCCTAACAAGAGCCCAGAGCCCCGTGACAGCTGCTGCTGGGTGTCTTCCTGGGGATTCCCCACACTTCCTAGTATGCTGGCTCTGTCTCACATGGCATCTTGCGGGACAAACATTGATTCCACCAACTCTCTGGCACCCCAGAAGAAGGGCAAGGACAGTACTCTACCATTCCGTGAATCAGCAAGCTGAGGCTCCAGGGAATGAGGGGTGCATGGTATCTTGCCTTAGTTCACCTCAGTGGCTGGTTTTTGGCTACTATTAGTGACCTAGGCTGTCTGCCGTAGTTTCCTCATCTGTGAAATGGGGTTGAATTATTGAAAGACCAGTCACGCCACAACACAGGAGCTAGGCTGGAGGTTGTTTTGCCGACACTGTTGATACCACACAGGGCTCAGGGAGCTCTCTGGCCTGAGGGCTATTTGTGCTTGGCATGAAGAAGGGGCTGGGTCCCGTCACTGGAGGAGATAGAAAAGTTTCCTATATGGAGAATATCAGGACAGGAAGTCTGCTTAGGAGGGTGGGGTACAGGAGGCTGGGGACCCCTTTCAGAAATCCTTCCACCCGAGGCAGGCTGCTGGCTCATCCCCACACATGCTTTTGCCCCCCACCCCCAATAAACCAAAGGCAGCCTGGTCACAAAGGCTTCCTGTCACTGCCCCAGCTCTAGAATAAGAACCTTGGAGCTGCTGAAATTGTGAGTGCATCAAGGGCCTATTGCAGAAGATTTTCTTGAAGAATGCTCCACTCCACTGGAGGGATCTGTAGCTAGAGAAAGTCTGGAGTCCAGGAGTGAAGGAAAGGTGCTAGCCTCCTGTGAACCCTGGGCCAGCCAGGACATTAATCCAGTCCCGCTCTGTCTGGCCTTGCTGGAGTTTGCTCTTGAAGCCTGTTCCTTCCACCCTGACAGAAGCAGGCTGGGCTGAAAACATGCTGGGGGGAAATAACATCTTGGCCCCAGGCAGGGTGCCTCAGTTGGAAGATGCCAGGACTGTGCGCTGGGCAGGGCGGGACCTGGAGAGGAAACATCGATACCCCCGTGGGCACTCGCACCCAATTAGTATGGGGAGGAGGAGGCTGTTGCAAGGGCCCTGATTTTGAAATTTGGCCTCAGCCATCACTGTAGTGAACTTGATTCACCCCACCAGCCTGGGGCCCACCTGCTCCCTTTTTGGGCCTCAGCTCTTTATCTGTGAGGTGGGTCTTTATGAACTCCGATTCATATATAGAACTCCTAGTCATTCAGAATATATTTAGAGATAGTCTTTACACAGGTGGTTGTGTTAAGCAAGGTCATAGGGGAGCCCCAGTTCCAGATGATGGGTGTCCTCCAAGAGAGAGGAACTCTGGGAACAGACATGTACACATGGAGATATCTCTCCCCACTTGAGAGAACACTAGGGAACAGATCCTTCCTCACGGCTCTCCAGAGGAAGCAGCCCTACCACACCTTGATGCCTCAGATTTGTGGTCTCTACAACTGGGAGATAAGAGATGTCTGATATTTAAGTTGCCCCGTCTGCGGCTTTTTGTTAGGGCAGTGAGAGTGGAGGGGCTCAGAGGGTGGCAAGAGCCACATCTATGTAGCCCTGAACAGCGGAAGTAGTGACAAGCATATTGTTAGGCAGGCCAGGGGCAGGCAGGACTCCACTTACTGTGGATGCCCAAGTGGATACTTGTGGACCCTAATGATTATGAACATAGCCCATGTTTAGGGCACTTCAGTGGCTCCATGGAGTGGGCCAGAAAGCGAGTCCCTTTCCCTTCGCAGGCACCAGTCTGCGTTCAGGCCTCTCCTCCTCAGCTAGATACAGCCCAAGAGCACATAGCAAGGAGCCGGTGTGGCTCTGTTCCAGCAAACCTTCCTCTGGACCCTGAAAGGAAATTTCACATCATTTTCGCATGCCACAACATTTTTTTCTCCATTAACTGTTTTTCAGTCATTTCAAAATAAAAAAGCCTTTCCTAACTCTCAGGCTTACACAAGTAGGAGGCTTCTCAGGGTGGCCCACAGACTGCCACTTCCCAGCCCCACCTGGTGAAGGGGCCTCTTGGCACCTAGAGGCGATGGCCGGATCCACTTCTGCACCTCTCAACCATGCTCTGGAAAGTGTGTGTGTGTGTGTGTGTGTGTGTGTGTGTGTGTGTACACATGCAGTGCTGAGGATTGAATACAGCTCCTCTGCACTGAGCTACTTCCTCTTTTTAATTTTTGAAACAGGGTGTTAGTAAGTCACTAAATTGCCCATGCTAGTCCTGAACTTGCAACCCTCTTGCCTCAGCCTCCCACAAGGCTGGGGTTATAGTCATGCACCACCATACATAGCTTCAGGAAACATTGTTTCGGTTCACCAGCTCTGCCCTGGAGGGTCGCTGACTTAGAGGTCTTCTGTACATTTGTCCCTCTACAAATAGGCTCTCTGGAACCTACATGTGAGCCTGGGGGAGCATTTCAGATGGCCTGGGAAGCAGGTCCTCCCTGTCAGGCGAGCCTGCTGTACAAACAGATTGGACCTCAGGGGTAAGTCCCTCAGCCTATTGCTCTGGCACTTGTTGGAGCCCAGGCCAGCTGGGAAAAGGAGTCAAGGGCCACTGAAGAAGGGAAGACACTCGAGGGAGTGGTCAAAGGCTAGAGGATACCCTCAGTCAAAAGGAGGAGTGGGCATTAGGGAGGGAGTGGCCTAGGCAAGGGCCCAGTGGTAGGAGGCGAGGTGGCATAGGGAAGGTGCTGTGGGAGGATAGCAGTGAGAGGGGAGGCTGAGTCATAGCTCATAGCAGGCGTGGCTGACTTTCTCCTGAAGCCTGGAAGCAGAGAGGCCAGTGGGAGACTATTTTCTTGGGGAGAAATGATGGTGGCTGGCCTGGAGTTGTGATGGGGTTCAGGGCTCTCCCTTCAGATGCCAGTCCAGGTGGTAGGTGCGGAAGAGACATAGGGACAGGAATGAGTGGTCCCAACTTGTACAAGAGGGGAGGCCCAGGTCTCTGGTGAGCCCTCTGCTGTCAACGTAGTCAGCCTTTGTCCCCAGCCTGCCAGAAGAAACCACTGACTCTTCCCTCCCCCACCTCCAGATTGTATCAGGCTTCCTGTTCTAGCTGGAGAGTAACCCCCAGCATGACCCCAATGGGTGGTCCAGGCAATGAGCCCAGAAGGAAGTCTTCTTCTCTGATGTGCACCCAAACAGGCAAACAGGCATCTTCCAGGGGCTTCCCCGGCCTCCTGGGGCCTCCCTCGGGAAGCACTTCACACTTGGGTGGGCATCCCGCCATTATAGCCCCCAGCAGGGAGGGAGGCTGGGGCCCCTGGGGCAGGCAGACTAGGATCCCTTTCCCAGACCCTGATGAGATTCCCATAGCATGTGGGGCTGGTATATTCCAGGGTCATCTCCACAGGTGTCTGGGGCTCCTAGGAAAAGCACATGTAGGGAGCCCTCCTTGCCCATGCACTGATCCTGGCACCTGTCAGCACACAGCTTAGCTGTGCCATCTGGGTGAGGCCTCCATGGGCTTCCAGCTGCTCCTCTGTAAAACTGGGGCACTGGGGAGCCTCCCTCCTAGGCCCAGGGTGAGAATTCAGTGAGTTCATGTGTGTGCATGCAGGCCATGGAAGGAGACCTGTCTGTGGCCTCTGTGACAAGTTTCCATCAGCCCATCCCTCTGGCAAGTGGCCTCCTGTAACCTGCGCTGAACTCTGCTCCTGGGATATAAATTCTGATGCTCTGAATTGAACTCTCCTTGCTCCCGATTCTTCTCCCTTCAGAGGAAATGCTCAGGGTCTCCCACCAAGCCCACTGTGCCTTGCCCTGGGTGCCCTCCTCTCCCCTTCTCCTTCTTTTCCTCTCTTGAATATTTGTTGAGCACCTACTATGTACCCAGCACTATGCCAGGCTCTGGGGGTATAGCTGGGAATGAGAAGCAAACCCTGCCCTGGAGCAGGCCATCTGTATACACAGAAACTGATGATGATAAGTATAAAATTGTGGCCCTTTTCAACCAGAGATTCCTAGCTGGGATTTGGAAGGCAAAGAACAGAGGGATGGATATCAGGGAAGTGACCCTTGAACTAGGAAGAGTGGAGAATAGATAGGATCGGGAGATATGAGGAGCAGCCCATGCCAATGTCCTGTGGCAGAGACAGATGTGGCAGGGACGTGCAGGCCCCCTGGGGCTAGCTGAGCCACAGAACCTGTGAGAGGCAGTGTGCAGAGGTGCAGTTCCTAGGCTGATGGAGGGAGGCCTGCCACCTGAGACAAGGCTTGGTGGGTAGGAAGATGAGACCAGAACAGAAGGACAGGAAAGGGGAAGTGGCTGACCTGGAGACCCTGGGATGGAGATGGGATGTATGGGGGCCTGGAATGGAGCAGTTTATTTCCATGTGGGATTTTTTTCTTTTTTTCAACCAGTGATACATCTGATGCTCAGCCTCGTCTCCTCCCTTTTGGTGACCTGAGAGGTGGCTATGACCCTAGCCCTCTAGGGCCAGCAGAGAGCCATAGCACAGTGCAGGACCAGGCCTCATCCCAACTCTGGGGAGGATTGAGAGGGTCTGGGGCAGGGGTGTGCTGCGCACAGGCCCACAGTCCACCCACTCAGGCATAAGGGTGCTCTGACTATCACATGTCTTACTCTTATCTGTTCTTCAATTGAGAGTCCACTTGGCAAACAGGAGCATCCCTGGCTGGGCCTGAGCACTGGTGTGCCATGGTGAAGTCTCAGCCTGGGAAAGTCCAGGAAATGGGCAGCTGGGCATGTTTAGTCTTCTGTGAAGTATTGCAGAAGTCATACCCCTGCCTTCCCATGGCCAGTGATGGGACCCAGGCACGTGGAAAGGAACCACTCACCCCTGATGCTTTGTGGAGCCCCAGACCCCACCTTCTGCCCTGGCCTTCTTTTTAATCTAACTCTGAGGATAGGGATATTTGCTTACTATTTCAAATATATCAGACTGCATTCCATCCAAATCTCTCCCACTCCAAGCTCTCAATTGCTTTGGGGAAAAAGAAAGCAGCAGAGAAAAGAGCCTACCCTGCTGGAGCTTAGTGAGATAGTGTTTGCTGAAGCCATAGGGCCAGCGTTGGGTGCAGGCAAGCTCTACAGGGGATGGTGGATACTTGGGACAGGCCAAGGGCTCAGGTAAAAGGAGGGAATCTTTCCAATGTGACCATAAGTGAGGCGCTAATGCGATCCTCAGCCATATTTTCTCAACAGTGACAGGGCTGGTGGCCCTCTTACCTGCATGGTAGAACCCTGCAAAGCCAGGCTCTGCCTTCAGTTTGCCTTCTTTTGTATAGTCAGGGGCTCTGGTCCCGGGATCATGGGAGAGAGAAGGGATGGGGCTAGGTGCAGGGCGCCTGGGGCTTGGTTACAGTTAGGTCTCTCCAGGGATATGGAGGTTGGTCCACTCTGACAAGGGAAGAGCACTTGGTCAGTGCTCAGAGCCAGGCATGGGTGGAGGTGGGGGAGCAGAACAATGACGTGCCACGTGGGAGATGCCAGGCCAGGGCAGGAAGAAATGAGAGCTCCTTATAGACAAATCAGAGAGAAGTATTTAATCCTGGTGGGAATGGACTGCAAGTGGGCAGATGCAGCCCGAGGGCCCATAATCTGCTTAGCCAGCCCCCCAGGCACCTGCTGGGGGCACAGGCCAGGACACAGCCTAGGAGCCTGAGTGGAGCAGAGTCCGAAGCCCCCTGCTGTGCTCCCGCACTCTGACCCCCTCACATGCTAGGCTTCCCAGGTTTGGCAGATGCATGGTGCCTGCAGGTTTCACTCTGAGCATTTTAGTTTTGCTTATCATGTTTATGCAGGAAACAAATCCTCTTAACAGCCCATTTGAAGAAAAAGAAGGTGGCACAGAGAGGTCAATGTGCAAAAGGTTGCCACCCTACCCATATGATGATGGGCAGGGCCATCATGAGCCAGAGGGGCTTAGCAGGCCCCTGAAGTGGGCAGAGCCGAGCCACAGTGGCCAAGGAGCTGGGCCATAGGGGAAGGGAGGCTGCTCTTGGGGGCCCGAGATGCTGGATTCAAGCTCTGCTCTGCTTTGAATGAGCTGTATCCTCTGCAGTGTGTGACTTCCCTCTCTGAACCCCAGTGTCCTCTTATCAAATAGATAGTTCAAAAGTACACTGTAAGAATTCACTGAAAAGACCCTGCCCATTTGGAATCTGTTTGTTTTTAGCATGATGATACACGGTTGTACCCTTAGTCACAAAGACTCCCAGGAAGGGGGCACAGGGCGTGGAGCAGTGTTCCAGAGAGAAGGTGTGCCAGGGCCCACCCCAGGCGTTTAGCCCAGGTGTACATCAGTTAGAAAAAGGCACCTTATCCATCAGATAACACTCCTGAGCTTATGAGGAGGGCACCCGGTTTGGTCCCTGCCGCAGCTTGGGACTTGAGTGCCCCCCTCAATGGTTTATGTGGTAAAGTCTTGGTTCCCAGCCTGAGGTGCTGTTGGGAGGTGTCAGTCCTGAGAGAAGCTGTTTGTCCTGAGGGAAGAAGATGCAGTCCTCAGGAGGTGGGGCCTTGTCAGAGGGCGTTTATTTAATAGGGTGGAAATCAGTTCCTCTTCAGGGTGGCCTGGATCTATGGTGGACTTTCCATATGGCAGAAGTAAACCTCTGCAGCTTTCAATGCCTGTGGTTTTGCCCTTGAAGGGGACTCTGGCTGTTTCTCTTTCTCTTCGTTTCATGATTGCCATGAGATAAGGAGGATACTTCCAGCTTTGGCATCCCTAGAACAAAATATCCGACACCTGAAACTTATAGGGGCAGTGGTTTGTGGTTGGCTTGTGGTTTCAGAGCGGTCAGTCCATGGCCACGTGGCTCCAAGTCAGAAACAGCAGAGCACAAGGACTTAGTGTGGGAAAGACGTTCCCATCATAAGGGCCACAAGCAGAGAGAGAAGGAAGAGCCAGAGAGAAAGAGAGAGATCCTCCAGGGGCGTGTTCCCTGTGATCCACCTCCCTCAACCCAGCCCCACCTCCTTAACAGCACACTCAGCTGTAAGCTGATCAACGGACTAACCACTGTCAGTAGCAGAAGCCTTACCTCTGAACACACAGGACCTTTGGGGACATTTTAGATTTAAACTATAGTACTCAGCACGAATGCTTATCCTGATGTGCTGCCTCGCTCACTATAGCCCTAGAGTGTGAGGGCTAATTGAGTGCCCACTGGGTGCAGAGCAAACCATTTCTCTTTTTAAGTATATTACTCCAGGCATTTTGTTGCAGTAAGAGAAAGCTAATAGCCTCCAAAGAGAATTTTACCTGTGTCTCCTTTTTCCACGCCCAGAAGATTGCATCTTCCAGTCAGCTCTTTGTCCCACCCCTGCTCCTGCCTCTGAACCTAGGCAGGGCCATGTGGCTGGTTCTGGGCCACAGGTTATGGGCAGAAGCCCACAGAGCAAAGCAGCCTCCCTTCCCCTATGGCCCAGCTCCTTGGCCACTGTGGCTCGGCTCTGCCCACTTCAGGGGCCTGCTAAGCCCCTCTGGGTCATGGTGGCCCTGCCCATCATCATATGGGTAGGGTGGCAACCTTTTGCACATTGACCTCTCTGTGCCACCTTCTTTTTCTTCAAATGGGCTGTTAAGAGGATTTGTTTCCAGCTGCCGTGTTGGCACCAGCCCACTATACTCTTGGGCTCTTCTCCTTCTGAAACTGGGCAGAGCCCTCCTGTCAGTAGCCTGGATTCCAGGTTATTGAATAAAAATCAATAGCCCCTTCAGGGAATCCATGGTGGATTTCACGTATGCTAGAAATAGGCTTGTGGAGCTTTTTGATCCCTATGATTTTAGAGCTGTTTGTCCTGAGGGAAGAAGATGCGAACCTGTGCCAGAGACATGGGTTTGTTGAGGTTTATTTTCTGTTGTTGGTGCCAGAGACTGGACCCAGGCCAGGGACAGGGGTTTCTGAGTGCAATGATATGGATTTTTAAGTCCCACTGTTGTCTATGCCTATGACCTTGGCCATATCAGATGCCCCAGCACTCAGAGGTCATAGGATGAAGGTGCAAGTAAAAATGAGCCTCAGGGCGCTATGCCCACCACGCTGCCTGTGGGGCCCGGCTTAGATTCTCCAGAGGGATAGAGACAGCAGCGCACAGTTGGGGCTCCCACAGTGAGGTGCTGTGCTCTCTCTGGGTGCCCCAGTAGCTCCAGTTCACCCCTCGATTCTCCTTGAAAGCCTGCAGTTGTTTGCACTTGCCACGCTCATCTCAGTACAGCACTTCGCAGATGTCGTCTCTTGGTCTAGAGCCCTGTGTCAACCCGGGCCTCCTCCTTTGCAATTAGAACTCTGCTGAGGGGCCAGGGAGATGGCTCAGTGGAATAAGGGCTTCCCTGGCAAGCTCAAGGGCCTGAGTTCAATCCCCGGTTCCATCAAAAAAAAAAAAAAAAAAAAAGAACTCTGCTGAGCCACTCTATGGAGTCTTCCTGACCCATCTCCTTTCCACACAGGGCAGTGGGAGAGTGTCAAAGCCCCCCACTGCCTGCTGGGATACAGCCCCCACAAGCTGGCGCCTGCTCACTCAGCTCAGCTGAGATGTATGACACTCACTGTACACTGAGGGCTGTGGCTCCCACTGGTCTCTGCCCTTGTGGAGGCTGTGATTTAACAGAGGATGTGGGCACTAAGCAAATATTAGGTATTTATTAGTACTTTAGCAGGGGTATTGGGATGAAATGCAGGGTGCCCCACCACTGAGCTAAGTCCCCAACCCTTTTTAAATTTTGACAGTGTCTTGCTACATTCTCCAGGTTGGGTTTGAACTTCTGATCCTCCAGCCTCAGCCTCAAGAGTGCCGGGACTGGGGCTGGGGAGATGGCTCAGTG
>NW_004524680.1:6256493-6280181 GCF_000260255.1 Octodon degus | reverse complement strand
TAGCACAAACGGAGGGGACTGCTCGGGGGTGGGGAAAGGTGATCTGGGCGGATCAGCTCCTCCTGACGGAGTCACATGTACTGAACAGCACCCAAAAGACAAGTTAAAAACAACCACAATGTCCTTTGCAGGAAAAGGGGTGGATCTGGACACCATAATGCTAAGTGAAATAAGCCAAATGTGAAAAAGACAAAAAAAAAAAAAAAAAGAGTGCTGGGACTGTTGGGCAAGTTCAGGTGTCTACATTCAAGGTGGATGGCTTAAAGTCTGCAGCAGAGGCAACCTAGGGCCCAGCCTCAGATAGGCGATGGCTAGATGGATAGCAGAACAGGACCTGCTCTCCAAGAAGCAGATGTCATGTGGCCCTAGCCCCCAGGGTCCGAGACTGGTGTGAATGCAGTGGGTGCCAGGGCAGACTTGGTAGGAACCATAGCTGCTTGTGAGGCAGGGAGCAGCCTGTGGGGACAGGATTCCCTGTGGAGGAGGTAGGGAGGTAGGGAATTGGGCATTTGGGTGGGCAAAGGAGGGCAAAGGTGAATGGCACGTGGAAGGATGGGCCTGAGGTGAAAGGGCTGAGAGGAGATTCCCCATGAGGACAGAGAGCTTAGGAAGAAAGTAGGGGCGGCATCTCTCCATGAGGCTAATGGTGCTCACACCATCTTCGTGTCTTCCTGGAGTCCTGGGTTTCCTGCTCAGGCCCCACCCCAACCAGCCCCAGTGGTTACCACCAGGGTGCAGAGACCCTCTCCAACTCTGCCTGCTCTGCTCTCTTCTCAGGGCCCAGCGCTAGCCACTGCCCCTCTCTGTGCCTTGTGTCCTGCTGTGCCAGTGCTGCAGCCTTCCAGTGACTGCATTACCCACCACTCACTGTCCACACAGCTGCCCATGCTGCCTGGCTTACACCTGAGGCCAACTGAGTCTTGCACAGATGCCCAGCACCACACACAGCTGACACCTGCTCTGTGTGTCCCAGTGCAATGTGAGGCCCACAGACAGGTGATGGCTCTGCATGGCCATCTTCTACTGGGGCCTGGGAGCCTTTCAGCTCCTGAAAAACAGTAGGTGCCTGAGAAACATAGTGGAAGAAAGTGAAGTCACTCAACTCATACTCTTTTGTCACCTTTCTGCTGGGGGAGAGAAGGCCTGGCTCCCCACCCATAATCCAGGCTCCATCCAGAACACACACCAGCCCCATGTAGCCCAATCTTCCAGGATCCCTGAGGACTCTGATTTGCAGGCTTGGGAGTAGACCAGGCTTGAAGCTTTGAGGGGACATAATACAGGCGTCCTTGAGCCCTGGGGTTGGGGCAGGATCAGGCAAGTAGAAGCTCAGGGACTAATTGAACACTGGCACAATCTGAGTAAGCCCCTGGATGAGACCACAGCAAGGTCAAGGGTCCGAGTTACCAGGATCAGGGTGCAGTGGGTGATTAGGCTCAGGAATCAGTGCATGGTCAGGGACAGGGCTCAGTGTGTGGTCAAGGTAAATGCTCAGGGTGTGACCAGGCAGAAGCAACCGAGTTCCTACCCTCAGGTATTTGATGGCTAGATTTGTGGCAGGATGCTACCTGTGCTCCTTGTGTCACATGCCCCTGATCTCTAGGCTCCATCCAAAACTCACATCCAGCTCTATGACTAGAGCTGGTGACCAAGCCCTGTGATCAGGTCAAAGGTCAGCTCAACATGCAGCCCGGGTCAGAGCTTAGCGTATGACAAGTCTTAAGGCTCAGTATGTGATCAGGCTCAGGCTCGGTGTGTGAGCGGATGAGGACTCAGGATGTGACTAGAAGCAGGGCTCTGTGTGTGACTCAGTTAGGGGCTCAGAGAGTGTTCAGGGCCAGGGCTTGGTAAGTAACTGAGATCAGGGCCCTCTCTGAAGCTACACTTCTCTGTCTGTCACCATCATCAGGTGCATGTTGGGCCACAGGCCAGCTCTTTGCCTCAGTGGGTGCACCCTGCCTGGGACCTGGAGGAGCAAGGTCAGGCATACTTTGGGTGTTGTCCTTTCACTCATGTTTCTAACCTGCTGTCGGCAGGGATCTGGATAGCTGTTACAACACTAGTTCCGACTCAAAGCCTGAGCCCTCTCTTCCAGCTATATGCTACATCCCTGACCCTGACCCAGCCTGACCTGAAGACTCCTAGTTCCTGCCCATCCTACCCTGTGCATCCACCAAGGCTGGACGTGGGCAAATGAGACTGAGAGGAGAGGTGTGGCAAGAGCTGGAAGATTGTAGGTGCATGAACATCTGTGTGTCAGATACATATGTGCACCCAAGGGTGCCTGTCATCTTCTGGTAGGGACATCAGAATGGGCAACAGGGGTGTGTGTGTGTGTGTGTGTGTGTGTGTGTGTGTGTGTGTGTTGAGGTTGGGAATGACCGTCCTTCATCAAAGTGTGAGCCCCGTTTGTCCTCAGCTTTGTGCTGGGAAGTAGGGGCCGGGGAGGTCCGGGGAGGTGTGAGGGGCCCAGGATCCACAGAAGGCTGCTGACCGTGTGGCCTGGAGCCTGTCTGTCTGTCTGTCTCTCAGTCTGTTCCTGTGCAGATGTGTGACTGATTGTCTGTACCCCAGGCCTTTGCCTCACCTCCTCCCAGGAGCCATGCTGGCAATACCACATCAGTCAGAGTCTTCCTGGAGCTTTTCCCCTGGGGCCTAGCTGTGTGCTAGGGAAAGAGACCTTGCAGATGTGGCCCCTGCAAGAGGGATATGAACCATGATGATGACCACACCCCCAGGGGGGGTCAGTGTTGCAATGGGCACAAGGACAATGTGTCACAGGAATGTGGAGCACCAGAGATCCTGAGTTAGAGAAAGCCTCTGGGGCTAGAAGGTGGCCAAGCCATTGGAAGGATGAGTAAGAACCTGCCAAGGGTCAGGGATTGTAAGTGGGATTATAAGTGCGTGCCACCATGCCCAGCTGCACTGAGGCCTTCTGTGACCCTCCAGGAATGCTCCTCTTTTTTTTTAAGTGGGGGGCAACATTCATCCAAGAAGCAGGCACTGCCAGCTGGCCCTTAATGGGATTGCGTGAGGCCATGTGTCCCAACACCTGTTTGCCTGTTTACATCGGCTGTACACGAGAGAATGGCCCATCCCTCTGAGCAAGGCCTGCCTGGGCACGGCAGAGGTGAGAAGAATCAGGGATAAACAGCACCCTTGGAGGAGCTGGCACAATGGCCAGGGCTGTAATTAACATCTCAGCTGCCCGATAGCATCGCTTCTACCGCCCAGGTGCTCTTGCTCCTGGTTTGTTGCCTTGCTCTTGGTAAACCATGTGGTGCCCTTGGTCACAGCTTGACCAGAGGGATCTACCCTCTCTGCTCCCTCTTTGCTGTGCCCTACCTTCTCTGTGACATACAGGAGCTTCTAATTCAAAAGTGACATACAAAAATGTGTGCTAAAAATAATTCTACCAATCAAGGACAGACATGGGATGCTATAGCAGATCTTAAATGCTTGTTAAAAGTGAGTGCTTTACTCCAAATAGATTTTCATAGAATGTGAAATTAAAAAAACAACCCCAGACTGGTGTAGTGTCACACACCTGTAATCCCAGCTACTCTGGAAGCGGAGGAAAGAAGATTGAAAGTTTGAGGGCAGCCCAGGTAACTTAGCAACATCCTATCACAAAATAAAATAAAAAGGACTGGGGATATAGCTCAGTAGTGGAGCACTTGCCAGGCATGTGTGAGACCCTGGATTTGATCCTCATGATAAAATAGCAAAATTTAAAAATTCTGATTTGGGGCTGGGGCTGTAGCTCAGTTGCATAGCTCCTGGTTGGCATGTGCAAGGTCCTAAGTTCAATTCCCAGTACTCCCACCAAAAAATAAATGAATAAAAAGTTCTGCTTTTCTAAAAGTCCTAGGGAATAACTTATAGGTATAGTCCCTGAGCCTTGGCTGGCACAGTCTGGATGACATGACCTTCTTTCCACCTCTGTTTCAGGTTGGGCTCTGAGGCTAATAGAGCAGGACTCATCTACAAGCTGGGTGAAGGCTCACAGTGGTGACATTGCCTGGCCCTTTCTAGCCCTCTGAGTCCTTTGTGCATGCCTTGCTTTTTTTGTCTTACAGAGAAGGAAGCAGACTGGGTGTGGTTACAGCCCAGGCTGAGAAGCATGTGGGAGCCAGACCCCAGTGGCTACCAGACCCCATCCCTCCTTACTCTCGCATCCTGCTCTAACTGCTCAGGTCCTCTTCCCTCTGGACCATGAGTTTGGGTGGGGAGCTCCTAACAACCCAGCTTGCCCTTCCAGTCAGCGAGGCCACAGAAGCAGGCCCATTCTGGGACTGTTGGGGCAGAAACAGGGCCTAGGAGTTAAGGCTGGAGAGAGAGTTCTATACCTGTTTTGCAATCGCTGTGTGGGTCTCAGTTTCACATTCTGTGAATTGACCCCTTTGGGCCACAGCATCCCCAAGTTCACTAGGTGAGGGACCAGAGACCTTGCTCTCCCCAGGCTGTACCAACAGAAGAAGGAGACTGGGCTCCCAGATCCAGAGTCTTGTACTGAGAGCCTTCTTCTCAAGCATGCGGTGGACAGAGGAGGGGTGGAGGCAGCCTTGGGCACCAATATGGCAGGAAGTACCCTCCAGGCCAATAGCCTGATTCCTGCAGTATCAGAACCCTGCTGAGAGAACTTGGATTCGCAGACTCCTCTGAGTCCCAGCCTCAGTTTTCTCATCTGTAATGATGTGGAGTCCCTGTGTAGGGCCCAAATAAGATTGCAGACAGAGTAGACCTAGAGGCTTTAGACTCAGGAGCAAAGCCAACGCAGGGCCCTTGACTTGGTGCAGACAGGTGGGGGCGGCTGGCGGCGCCTCAAACTCATGGCACCATCCCTGCAGGGTGCAGCCCTGTTCTCTGGCGGGCCGGGGGCGGCAGCTGCTGGCAAGAACCCCAGTGTTCTCACCCGTGAGTCAGCGGAGATGGGAACATTAATTTATGCGAGTGGCTGGCACAGCTGAGGCCTCCGAGTACAGGAGCCTTTGCTGAGATGGGATGGAGTGCCAGGTTGGGGATGGGGCCTGTGCCAGGGACATGTCTTAGAGGACACCTGGTTGTCACCCTGGGGTCTGCTCGGTGCCAGGTCTGTGCTCAGCGCTGGGACTCAGAGAGGTATCCTTGGTGGTATGCCATGCTCAGAGAGCCCCAGTCTGCTGGGAGTGTGGGATGGGCCAGACTCATGGGCCCAGGGGTCAGAGGATATGCAGAGCATTGGGCAGCAAGGTAGTGGGGTCCAGGAAGGGGCAGAAGGACAGAGCAAGGGTGTCTGGGAAGAACAGGACAAGGGTCTTTAGGAGACTGGGCCAGTCTGCTGCAGCCCAGTGAAGGAGGGGCCAGGAGCTCGCCCTGGAGGTAGAGGACCCCTCAGCCTTGCCCCTAATGCCTTGCTTGCACAATGCAGGGGCTCCAAAGTGCTCTCTGATGAAGGAGGGGCTTCACTGCATCCTAGGACTGCTCACCTGGCCTCTCTGAGTTCACAGATATGCAAACTGGAAGAGGCATATAGTGGGCCAGTCTAGGTTGGCTGCGGACGGAGCTGCTGAACATGAGGAGAAGGAGCCCAACGCAAGTTCCCCACAGCCCCCAAGGTGCAACAGCTCGAGGGAGGATGGCCTCTGGATCTGGGGAGGGGCCAGCCTACAGGGTTGTTCTGGGTTCCCAAGACACCTATATCTTAGATTCTGACCTCCAGGGCAGTGAGAGCCACTGTGTGTCCCTGTAGCTGTGTGTAAGAGGAAAACAGTACAGGCCTTTCTATGGCCAGCAGCCTAGTTAGCCTAGCCTGAATGCTGCAGGAAAGGAAAGGCTAATTCCAGAGCCCAGGTGAAAGTCACGGGAACCCGCGGCTGATGTCTGCATACAGACAAGGTCCTTGGGAGGCAGGCAGGTACATGTCCCCAAGCCTAGGTGTGCTCAGAGTAGGTGTCCATGGCACCCTCAGGGGGAGGTCCCTAGTGGCATGGCAGGGTGGGGCCATTGGCCAGTCCCTAGCATAGTTTAAAATCCTCCTGGGTGGGTCAGGGATAAGGAGGGCCTCCAGGTCACTTTCTTTTTTATTAGTATATGTTTGTGATACATATGGAATACATTCATCAGCGGGAGTTGTTACATGCACATAGCTCCTGTCAATCCTTTTTGCTTCCTCTCCCCTCCCTTTTCCTGTATCTCATTCACATCTATAAAATGTTCACTTCCCTATGATCTTCTATTTTGCTCTTTTAATTATTCGTTTATCTGCTGATGGACATAGAGCTGCTTCCAAGATTTAGCCATCCTAAATTCAGCTGCTATAGACATGGGTAGGCACACATCACTGTAATACGATGTCTTTATCACTTTGGGGAAGATTCCTAGAAGGGGACTAGTTGGGTCAAATGGAATTTTTAGTCTTAATTTTTTGAGGACTGTTCATATTAATTTGTACGCTATCATCAACAATATAGGAGTCCCCCCACCTTGCCAGCCCCAGTGTCACCAGCATTTTTTTGGATCTTGATGATAGTCTTTTTTTTTTTTTTTTGAGTAAGATAGACTCTCATTGTTCTAATTTGCAATTCTCTGATAGCTAAAGATGCTGAACATTTTATCATATACTTACTGGCCATTTGTACTTCTGAGAAATATCTATTTCACATGCTCTTTTTTTTTTTCTTTTGGCAAAACTTTTCCCCCTTTTTCATGGTCTCTTCACTTTGTCTCTTCATTCCTTTGGCTGTTTCCTTTGCTGTGCGGGTGCTTCATGTTCTGCTGGAATCCTGTTTGTTGATTCTTGGTGGGTTTTTTTTTTTTTTCTTGTGCAATCGGAGTTCTGTTCAGAAAGTCTTTGCATGTGCTTACATTTCCAAGAGTTGTATCTATTTTCTCTTCCAGCAGATTCAGTGCTTCTGTTTTTAGATTCAGTGTTTCTGTTTTTACATCTAGGTCTCTGGTCCATGTTGATTTTATTTGAGCACAGGGTTGGAGAGATGGGTCTACACACCATCTTTTGCATGTGGATAACCAGTTTTCCCAGCACTATTTGTGGAAGAGGTGATGTTGTCCAGCTCCTTTGGTAAAGATCAGCAGACTGATTGTGCCCCCAGGTCACTTTCCAAGCCCTTTCCCAGTGATGATTCACACCCTGCTCACTCTCAGTGCTGGGAATTGTGAGCATCCCAAACACACTTTTGGTTACTCCTCACATCTCTGTGGGGCGCCTCATTGCCCTTGTTTTCAGATAAGGACGCTTCCTAATAGCTTTTTATTGGATGAATCTCACAGCACATGAAGTTAACCCTTTCAAAGCTAACACGTCAGTGGAGTTTAATCTCTCCACAAGGTTGTGTAACTGCCACAACTGCCTTGTTAAAGGACAGCTCCTGGCCCACAGAAAAATACCCTCCCACCCTCTCGCAGCCCCTGGCAAGTACCACCTTGTGCCAGCCTCTGGATTGCTCCTACAAATGGAATCATGCCCCATCTGGCCTTTGGTGTCTGGCCTCTTCAGGATGTCCACATTATGATGTGGGTCAGAGCATCACTGCTGAGAGAGGCCCGTAGGAGTTGGGCTGTTTCTGCCTTTTGGCCCCTGTCTGCAGCAGTCAGGAGAGGCAACCTGCCCAGAGCTGACTCACACCCCCAGCCTTCCAGGACTTCCTTCTCTTAGGACCAGCAGGTTGGATTGGGGGATGGTGGGTCTCCTGGGGGAGGGGGCCATCAGGAGGAGCGGTGATGGAGGTGAGCAGTGATGCAAAGAAGCAGATGGGCCAGATGCAGGTAGGCTGGGCTAGGAGGGGAGGTGGCCCTGGCCAGTACAGGAGCCATGCTGGCACTGGGGAGGGGTCAGCCCCAGGTGAGGGGGATGGGAGGGACCGAATAAAGTTTCAGTGTGGGAGAGAGGCTGTGTCAAGTGCATGTTCTGCAGAAGGATGAGGGAGTCCCTTGGGCCTGTAGAGCAGGGAGACTTCTTGTAGGTGGCCTTTCTGCCTGTGTGTCTAGTCAGCAGGTCTAGGTTCTCAGCAGGTCCCAAGCCTCGGGGCTTCCAGATTCTAGGGAAATGGGATGCTGGGATTTAAGGAATCTGTGATGTTGAATTTTGCATGTGGATACACAGCTCCCACCCTGTTGGCCGCCCAAGCAAAATCAACCTCTGCCCACTCCTTAACATGCCACTGCTCTCGGGGCAGTGGCTCCATTGCTCAGGGCCACCTTGAAATGAGATCTGTTTGTGTCATGGTGCCTGCAGACAGGTCATCTCCAGCTGTCCCCTTCCTCCCATCCCCCTCACCTGGGGCTCCCTTGGCCTTTACTCCTTCTTGTACCTGACAGAGGTAGAACCAGTGGGCATCCCATTAGCAGCCTGGTGGGGACCAAATAAAGTTTCAGTGTGGGAGAGAGGCTGTGTCAAGTGCATGTTCTGCAGAAGGATGAGGGAGGCTACCCTGGGCACCCCTGCTTCTTGGCCAGTAGAAGGGAGCCTGGCTGGAAGGCAGGGGCCTTACACTTATTTCATAGAAGGTTGGATAGTCCTCTGACGGCCCATCCCCAGCTTCCAGGTGTTAGTGCCTCTGGGTCAGTCCTTGAGTTGGGGAGGTGGGTCTGGACACTAGAGGCCAGCAGGGAGAATCAGGCCCCCTGGTTATCACTATGGAGACGTCCTTGTGGGCACAGCAGTCTCAGCAGGAGCATGTAGCACCTGGGGAAGACATCATCCTGGGGAGTGCTTCTGCTATCCTGAAGAGGAGGGGCCTCAGTCCCCACTCCTCTCGGGAGGGGCTTAGAAGTGGTCCCGTCTGCCCAGGGTTCTCCAGCAGGGCTCATGGAGCTGCGGGCTTCCTGGGAAGCAGCTCAGCCCCATCTGTGACCCATGTGGCTTTTTCTGGAGTCGAGATTCTGCTTCTGTTCCACAGGCTGACTGTCCCCGTCCTCCCACTCTGCCTGGGAGTGGGACTGTAGCCCTGGCAGCCCAGTTCTGTCCTCTGTGGGAAAGGACGCACTCTAGCCTTCAAATAGCCAAGCGTGGACAAAAATAACTCTGGCCTCAGAAAAGAACATGGACAATTAAACAGGGAACATTAGCATATGCCTGGCACTTTCCACAGCATTAGATTCTTGGGGAGGAAGGTGTCTCTGTCCTCACTTGCAGATAAGG
Source organism: Octodon degus (assembly GCF_000260255.1). NCBI lineage: Eukaryota > Metazoa > Chordata > Mammalia > Rodentia > Octodontidae > Octodon > Octodon degus. The sequence continues at coordinate 6,271,042 of NW_004524680.1, read as the reverse complement.
AAACTGCGGCCCAGAGAGGGGAAGTGACTCACCTGAAATTCTCCCGCAGCTGGCCAGGCCTTTGGCTACCTGTGCTGGCTATGACATAGCTTGTACCTTCACATCTACCCCCATGTTGCCTGCTGCTAGGGTGTCCTCACTTGCTTCTACCAGATAAAACCTCCTGCTTATCCCTCAAACACAAAGCACAACTAATGCCACATCCTCTGGAAAGGCTTCCCCAGCTCTTGAGCCCTAGTGGAGGTCTTCGTGGATCTCACTGCAGTGGCTCAGGGCTGTGGGCTCCTTGGTGCCTGGGTCTGTGCCTTATTCATTGCTGTGTGCCTTGGCATCACCCCGATGGTCCTAGTGAGTGCTCAGGGAAAGTTTGCCAACTGAATGACCGACGTGCCGTGTATATGGTCGTAAGTTGACTGCTTTGTCCTTGCCCTGAATTTTTGTCATGGCTACTTGAGAAATTCGCATTATCATGGCTGTTTTACTGATGAGGAAACAGGCTCAGGGAGGTGAGTTCATCTGTGGAAAGATCTGCAGAAAGATTTAGGGCTGGTCCTGGATTTTCTCCCAGCCTATAAGTCACATGGACCTTTTAGGAGAGCCCGTGGGGCCAGCACCAAGGTTGAGTGGAATGTAGGGGAAGCCGCACACCTCTGGCTGGCATCTGGCCCCTGTCCTCACAACTTGCATCCCCTCTGTGGGGTCATCTTTGCCTCCCAGTGACTTCTACACAGACACATTGAGTCCTGGGCCCCGCGACATGCTCCCACAGGAGCACCCTGGTCTCAGCAGGGTTCTGGAAAGGTGCCCCCTGCAGACACATCAGGAGGAACCCACAGGAACCAAGGCTCAGAGAACACGTGGCCACCAGTCTGAACTGGGGTAATGGCCTAGCTGTCTCGGGGTCCGGGGCATATGTCATCCCATTCAGGAGCTCTTGGCAAGGAGAGAGATCCCTATAAGAGAGCTTGGGTGAGGGCAGGAGGGGAAGAGTGGAGTGGGTGGAGGTTCTAGATCTGTCCCAGCAAAGGGAAAGGGACAAGGTCACACATCCAGTGCAGGGATCCCAGGGCCTTGGATTCTGTTGCTCCCGTCTCACGTGGGCCCAACAAAGGCCTGGTGGTGGGGCAGGATGAGGTCTCTGGGAATTGTGCTGGCCACAGGCAAGGGCAGAGGAAGAAGAGAAAGAACTGTGGGACACTGTGTCCTTCTGTCCACTCTGATAGGTGAGGGAGGTCAGCGACCACAGAAGGGCTCACACTCTGTCCTCTCTCTCCCTGGTGTCTGCCTGTCTGCCCATCTGTGTTCTGTGTCCTTGCTGCCTCACTCTGGGGCAGGTGCCAGCTCTCTGTGGTTAGAAATGTGAGGTGCTGCTGCTTACCAGGACAACCAGGCCTCAGTGTGTTTTCTCTCCTGCCAGGCAGTGGGCTCAGCTGCCAGGCTGTGTGATTCAGGGCAAGTGCCTGACCTCTCTGGGCTCACAGATGGTAAAAGAGTTTTTAATCTGGCAGCCAAATGCAGATTGGGGGTCTTGGAGGAGGGAGCAGTGTTTCAGGGACCCCAGCTGCCCACAGAGCCCACTACCCTCTCCTGTCCCAGCCCTGCTGCTATTCTGGGGGTAATTTCAGCAAGGAGTTACTGTCTTTATTTTCATTTTCTCATGTTTCCTGCCAGGAAAATGACACTTGCTTGGCAGGGCACACAGATGGCAGCTCTGCCATTTCCCAGGCAAAATGGAGGTCATCTTTAGTGGAAGGGATGATGCAAACACGGCCCAGTGGGGGCATCAAGGCTGGAGGGAGCCTGCCTGTGTACTCCTGGTTGGGGCCCAGCAGGTGACAGGCACCTGAGGCTGCCTGAGGGGCTACCACCACAGCAGCCCCCTCCCACCTATCCTGCCTCTGCCCAGGCATGCAGCATAGTGGAAGGGCTGGCTTTGAGCTGCGAGACATGGTTCACCCTCCCATTCCAGCAGGAGAAACTGAGGCCCCGGGGGTGCACACTGCCTGAGGGCTGCTGCTGGCTCCGGGATGCAGAACAGTCACACAGGTGGTTGCTGGGCAGGAGCAGAGGCTGAGCTGAGTATCACTGGGGAACAGCCCTGCCGTCCACTCAGGGCCACCGTGCTGGTCCCCTAACCCCTTCCGTGGTTGCCTTATGTTCATTTATGAGGCCACTGGGACCCCTCACCTTAGGGACCACCCCTTGAATAGGTGCCATGGAGGCAGTGCCCTCTAACCTGAGCTCATCTCATGGGGGCACAGGTGAGGAGGCCAAGGCACTGCAGGGCAGGGGACCCAGACTACTTGCTGTGGCACAAGGCGCTGACCACTGGGCCTCCCCTCTGCAGCATGGACTTGGCCTTGTGCAAGGAAAGCGTGCAGTAAAGACATCTTCATTCAACCCAGGCTCAGACAGGTGAAGCATCTATCTAGGCCACTGTGGACATGGTGAGGGGTGCATTCCCAACTCCCCGCCTGCCTTGGCCACTCAGGGCCCATGGCCCCTTTATCCCAGCCTGCCACCTGGCAGGTGGGGAGAGAAATCCAGAGGGAAGGGCTGCCTTAGGATGGCAAGCCCAAGGCCTTGGTCATATCTATACAGCGCCATCCATCTCTCATTTCTTTCTGGGTCCAGCTCTGGGCCCCAGCACCTCTGCCACCTCCTTCGATCCAGCAGCGCCACCTGGTGGCTGTAGGGCCTGACACCTCCAACCAACAGACTGCTTGTGGAGCTCTGGGGCTCCCTCAAGGTCACTTGCGGCTCGCTGTGGCCAAATCAGGTGAGAGCCCAGGAATCCCGCAGCCAAGCTGGAGCCTAGAAAGTTCCTCCTCAGCTCTTCCACACCCTCCTGTGTGTACCAGTTCTGGGGAAGGTTGAAGAAGTCGAGTTACCCTAAGGCAAGGACACCAATGATTGTAGTGTGTGCGTTGTGTATGTGTGTGTGTGTGTGTTCTGTTGGGAGAGAGAACCTGAACCATACTGCACACAGGGTAGGTGGAGGGACTGGTAGATGAGCTAGTGAGTGGGCTGTGAAGCTTTCTTGGGGGCAGCACTGTGCCCTGAAGTAGCTTGAATGAATCACTAACTGGTGGGTGCTGGATGCCACCGGATGTTCCACCGCACACACGCATGTGCACACATGCAGCCCATGCCCACGCACATATGCATACACACACACACACATGCACAGACTCACCTGCATATGTACTCACATTCAAACACACCTCTACCCTTACACTTGGTTCTTACACCAGAAGGTAGAATCAATCTTCCCCCTGGGCGAAGGAAAGAATCTAGACTCAGGGAAGATGCCTAGCTCGCTTGAGGTTGGAGAGGCTGCTGTGGCTGAGGTTGGGTAGGGGACCCTGTCACATCCCATCATCAGCCTAGTCTGTGTTCCACTTGCATGTCCTGGCAGGAATGTGGTGACCTCTCCATGACCTCCTGGGTTAGGATCCAGGAGCTGCCCTCAGACAGTCCTGGTTTTGTTCCAGAAGGGACAAGTAAGGTAGGCCCTCTGTGGCCCTCAGCTGACCACCAAGAAGGGGCACAAGGGAGCTGGTGGAAGGGAGAAGACACTTCCAGGCTCCAGATCCCAAGTTACTGTGCAGCCTGATGCCTGTGCTGTGCAGGGCTCACAGGCTTCTGTGCCACACTACCCTGGGTAGGAAGGTCTCCTGGGACCTGGGCCCCGTGCCCCGCAATCTGGCTCCTCTGCTAAGCTGAGCAGCAGAACCTTTGCAAACTACAAAATGTATGATCTTAGCCAGAGACCCTGGACTGCGTTATTTGGAAGAGAGTAGGCAAGGCCCAGGATAGTGGTGACCTGGGTGCTCCTAGACCCCTCCCCCTTGGAGCCCACCTCCTGCACCCTGGTTCTGAAGGTCTGTGTGTCATCCCTGGCGATGCCTGTGGTCCTATGCATATGACATACTGAAGACATCCCCTAGCTGGGCAGCACTGCAATGTTACCAGGATGCAAACCTGTTGCTGTGCAGGTGTGTGCCACACACTGGCATGCCTAGCTTGGCCCTGGGGTCTGGCCGTGGGCCCTGTGGTAGCCTTTGCTGGGCAGCGGGACAAGAGAGCACATGCCTGGGAGTCTGGTGACATCGGGGCATGTTAGGAAAATGCTGACACCTTTGGGTTCAAAGGGCAGGTAAGGATGGCCTTGCCCACTCCTCCAGAGGGAGCCCCAGGAAGCTGAAGGACTCGGGAGTGGGGTACAAGGCCTAGTGGGTTTAGAAAGAGCGCTTTGCCTGTGACAGTCCTTGTACAGGGTATGATGACACAAGCGTGGTAGGCAGGGGTCATGAGGAGCAGGAGGCCCAATGAGTTGGAGGGGTGCACCTCATCCCATGGGCTTTGTGTTTTAAATGAGGACACTAAAGCGCAGAAAGGGGCAGGAGCATAGCTGAGGTCTGTGTTCAGGGCTCATGAAGTCCTAGGGCACAGCAAAGCCATGGCTGGAGCTTAGGGCTCACAGGTCACGGTATAGCTGGGTCAGGGCAGTGTGTGTCCCTGCAATGGTATTTCACCTGTGAGCTATTATGAAGCACTGCCTGTGGCCCTGCCAGCCTGTTTGAGGGGACTTGATATCCTTGCGGAGATCCTGTCTGGGAGGGGCCATGGGGGAGCAGAGTGGCTGGGGGAGGTACTCTTCACACCCCCTCCTCCTGAGCCTTCGGATGGCCCCACTCTCCACTCTGCACTGGTGTCTCCCAGCTCTGCCACCAGGCAATGCAGAGCCCAGCACTGAGCTCTAGGGGGAGATTATCTGGAGGGTCAGAAGGACTCGGGTACAAGAGAGGGGTCACAAATGCAGAGCGCCCAAGGCTTGGGGGTAGGGTGGGGTGTAGTCAGGAGGGCCCTGGGCCATGTGCTCTGTTCTGTCCTGGGGTTCGGGGTGGAGGAACGACCTCATGGTAGGCAGCTCCAGGGGAACAAAAGCAGAGGAGGGTGTGGTGCTGGGCACAGACTGGTGGGTGGTGGGCAAGGCCTGGTCATGAATGAGATGGGATTCTCCCAAAGTGCTCCTAGGCTGGAGCCTAGGAGGGTCAGGGTCTCCCAAAGTGCTCCTAGGCTGGAGCCTAGGAGGGTCAGGGTCTCCCAAAGTGCTTCTAGGCTGGAGCCTAGGAGGGTCAGGGTCTGCCTGGGGCCATAGGGTCCTGAGGAAATGGGGTGCAGGCTAGGGGTGGGGACTGGGGAGGGTGGGAGTGCTTGGGAGGAGTCCCCTCCTCCTCCTCCTTCCCCAGCCCCTTCCTTTCCTCATGCCCTCCCTTCCCCTGCCTCCGACTCCTGCACCTGGACCCACCCCTCCAGGTCAGAAGTCCCTGGCCAGCATTCAGCCTGACTGGCCAGCTTTCTGAGACTCCTACTGGGGAGGCAGGGAGATGCCTGGAGCCAGCAGGTACAGGTGGGAAACCTGGCCCCCCCCCCCCCCGTGGACAGTGGGGGCCTGGGATTGGTTCCACAAGGATTCCCAAAGAAACTGGGCACATAGACCAGAGGGTGGTTAGGCCCGCGCAAGATCTGACGTTGTCTTCATTTCTTCCATGGGGTCCTCTAGGATCCATGTGGACTCATCCTTGCCTCCTGGCCCTCAACCAGGGTATTATAAGTGGGGATACAGGTCCCCTAGCATGCATAGCCCCCCAGGAGGTGAAAGTAGGGTGCAGTAAGCATAGCTCTGCTAGGACGTGAGAGTGCGGTGCAGGGAGCCCGGCCATGCACCGCTTTCCAGGAGGTGGCCTTGAGTGCAGGGAAGGCTGAGGCTGAGGCTAGAACTTGCCACAGCCAGGCCCAGCCCCGCCTTGGTGTCCAGGCCTGCAGGAAGCCAGGGTGGGCTCCCGAGGTGACATTTCCTGCTATTAATGGGGTTTAACCTAAACAAACCCTAATATTTACCACCAGACGCCTCCGGCCTTGGCTGTGCCAGACAGGGACAGTGATGAGTGCATCCAGCCGTCCCACCGGCCGCTTCCCCAGCCGAGGCCAGCACTGGTGGTGCATGGACAGGCTGGACACCAGGCGGCCCCAGTGGAGCCCCCTAGGGCCGACCCCGGTCCTGTGCCTCCGTCTGTGATGACCTTAAGACTGGGGCACCTGGGAGGCCCACACGGGGCTGCCCCGCCTCCTGCCTGCAGACCAGCCCCCTGAGGGGTCTGCTACTCCACCTCTCAGTCCCCTCCTTGGCCAGCCAACATGGGACCAGGAGGGCGGAGGGGCACCATGCTGCTGATTTGTACCCATGGACATTGGGCGGGGGCACCCAGAGCCCCCAGCTTGGCACCCCACACCAACCCTGCCTCACCTTCTGGGAGCTACACTGTGGGCACCGGGGATAAACAGCGTTAATTCAGGCTGAGCGTTTCTCCTTATGGGGATTGTTTACATCAGATATAAATACACCATTTCACGTCACTCCGGCTCTCTGAAAATCCGGGAAGGGAGGACACACCAGGGGACACAGACCTCCCTGCCTGGCCTGCATGACCAAGGACAGGCAGAGGTGGGTAAGCCAGGCTCTGGAGAAGCTCAGGGAGTGGGGAGACCGAGGCCAACCTCTCAAGTTGCTCAGTGATGGACAGTGAGAGGGAGCAGTCAGAGGTGCAAGGGAGGTTCCAAGGTCTTGACCTTTGGTCCCGAAAGGAAGGTGGCCTGACCTCTGACTGGGAAAGGTGACAGCCCGCCTCCCCTGCCACAGTCCAGGCTCTTGTAGCCTGAGAATGCCCCCAACCCCCAGTAAACCCAGCAGACTTGGGGACAAGAGGATGACAGCTCACATACCCCAGAGACTTCTTCCTTCTAGAAGAGGCTATTCTGGAAAAAAACATACCCCTCTAACTCTAACCGGAGCAGTCAGCTAGTGTCAGCTATTCACTCATTAGAGTGAATAAGAGTGACAATGAGGTATGGAAAGGGGGAGGGCTGCAGAGGGCCCAGAGCATTGGCATAGACGGGGGGGATGTACTATGCAAGAAGGGGAGCCACAAACTACAGATGACATTAAATGGGCTGCTGTGCTTCCCTTCCATCCCAGAGAGGCAGACCTCGCCCACCTCTGCCCAGGCACCCCCCCAGCATTCCTTCTTACTACTCTCTGGCTCCCCAAGCCATGCCCAGTGAAAGGGTCTTCACAGTACAGGAGGGGCTCATGGCCAGGTCATATGACTTGGGTGAGAACCCTGGAGCCCATGGGCAGAGGCTGGGACCATGTGGGACCCCTGAGATGGAGCATGAAGAAGAGTGGAGTCCAGTGTTCTGGCCCTGAATGACTGAGTGCTGGGGATGGGGTCCAGGAAGCGCCAGCCATCTGGAGGCCTCTGGGCCGTGTGACCATGCAGAAGCCCACCACTTGACCTGCCTTCTCTCTCCTCTGGTTGGGCCAGTGCCACTAGGGGTGACTCACAGTCACTCTGTCAGTCCGAGAGCCATGATGCAGGGACTCCCCAGCCAGCAGCATTTTTCTGCACAGATGGCCTGGCTCAGCTACCTCCTGGCCTGAGAGCCTGGATCCCCCTCCTGTCCTATGGAATTCTGGGCTTGTCTGAGATGCCCCAGCGCTGGTAGCTGGGACTGCATCCAGCAAGGGGTGACGATAACCATGGCTACTGCTTCTCAGGCATCTGGGCCAGGAAGTCACCCCAGGTGGAGTCCTGGCTTCTCTGTGCCCTGGCTGGCATCTCAGCTGTAAGGCTTGGAGTTAAAACACCCTTCCCATCTGATCACCTCACAAAATCCTTGGGCCCCAGGGCCCCATTCAGGGTTAGTGAGGACAGTGCTGTCTTGGATGGCCAGCTTGGCAAAGCCTGTCACCTCTAAACCCCAGTATCCTTGTCTGTAAGATGCGGGTATAAAGGCCTGCCTGCCTCCCACCCTACCTCTCTCTTGGACCTGTATTTGGAGATAGGAACTTTTTGGTGAGAGCTAATCCTGGTCTCTGTCTTCCTTCCCACATTTCCTGCTCCCAGCCACAGAGGAGCATGGGCGACTTTCTCAGGAGACCAGGGAGCAGTCTGGGGCCTGATTCCATCTCACCTGCAACAGTGGCTGTGGCCAAGTTTGAGGACAGAGATGCAAAGTGTGCCTCTTGTCTTCTCCATTCCCTACCAGTCTGGAGAAGCCCCTGGGGTTCTGATCCTGTGTGGAAAACACTCAGGGAAATCCTGGAGTCTACCCAGAAAAGGCAAAGATCCACACCAAAAAAATGTCTTCCCATTAAAGGTACTGGGAGACATGTTGACCCAGGTCAGATCAGTTGGGCCGGTCATCTGTATCCCTGGAGAGAACAGCGGAGGGGACATGGTGGCCTTTAGCTGGCAGGTCAGGTTTGAGTGGCTGCATTATCTTTGTGTCCATTTTTCTCATCCGTAGGGTGGGGTGTGGACCATGCTGTCCTCCCAGGGGTAGCAGGCAGGGTGTGCTGAGGCCTCTCCTGGGGTGGGGGCTTTGGGAAGCTCTGAGACCATCCAGGCAGGAAGAGCCAGGGCTTCAGAGGCAGTGGGGTTGGGTTTGGATTCTGATTCTTGATTCAGATTCTAACTTGGCCACTGGCCAGCCCCGACACCTGTACATATCCCTGACCCTGCCCTGGTGTCAAGCAATGAATGGGAATCTTCAGTCCTTTGAGGGGGTGGCTGTGAATTCAGTGTCAGTCCAGAAAGCCAAGGGTGGGCTCGTGGTCCACCCCTGGGAGCATCTTTCGGGGTAGCGGAGCGATCCCTGGGGCTGGGGGCACCTGGCAGCGTTGAGCCCCTCCCCTCCTTGTATGCAGTACTGTGTCCCTGACAATTCTTTTTGTTTTCCAGCTGGGTGCATATGTAGACGGTTCTGTGCAGGTTCTGTTTTCAACTCTCCAGGGCACTCTGGTACCTAAATCATCTTTGTTGCTTTTCCTTAGCTCTTCTTTCTGGGGACAAGATGGCCCAAGTAAGGACCAGCTCCCAGCTACCCTTCCAAGTTTTCAGTGGACACAGTGTTCTTCCAGGGAAGGTTGGTAACTGATACTGAGACCACCACACCCCATCTGTGCACTGGCAGATACCACGAATCAACCACAGTACAGTGGTCTTAGAATCTCAGCACAGTGGACTCAGGAGCTATCACTAGTCGATCAAGATGAAACCAATTAGTTGCCCCTGCTCAGAAGCCAGTGTCTGGCTGACCAACTGCTCACAGCCACGACCTTTGGCCCCTTATGTGTGCTGTTGCCTACGGCTCAGGCCCATTAGCCAGGGCCTGTGCGAGGGCCCGTGGTCCTGCGCTGAGGATGTGGTGGGAGCTCGAGCCCTTGACACTCTTGTGCATGATAACCATGTTGCCACTGGCCTCACACTCTGCTCCATGCCTGTGGAAGAGGCCTCGGACGGTGGCCTGGAAGCCGCTGGTGACGAAGCAGTAGACGATGGGGTCCATGCAGCTGTTGAGGCTGCTGAGGGTCACAGCCACATGGTAGATCACGAGGCTTGTGTGGCGAGGCAGGCCGGGCCATAGGGCCTCGGCCACCTGGCGGGCATGGAAGGGTGTGAAACACACCAGGAAGATCACGAGCACCGTGAGTAGCAATTGCATGGCCCGCATACGGCGCTGGCGGCCCTGGCGCAGCAGGCCAGGTCGCGACAGTGCACACACAATGCGGCCCGTGAACACGCTGATGACCATCAGGGGCAGCAGGAACTCCAGGACAGTCAGGGCGAAGACATGGCAACAAGGTTGCCCGCCCGTCGTCACTCCCAGCACAGACAGGGTCACAGTGCCGGCTGCCAGCCACACAAAGGTGCACATGGCCCTGGCACAAGCTGGCTGGCGCCAGCGGCGAGAGCCATCAGGCTGCACAATGGCCAGGTAGCGGTCCACACAGATACAGGTAAGGAAGAGGATGGAGCAGTGCATGTTGAGGAAGTAGCCAAAGACGTGGGGGAAGGCGCAGCGGAGGCAACCACGTGCACTGTAGAAGACCACAAAGCGTGTGGGCAGCGACAGACCCACCAGCAGGTCGGTGACCACCAAGTTGATGGTATAGATGACCGATGGTGTCTTGGCGTGGGTGCGACAGCAGAATACGTACAGCGCCAGTCCGTTGAGCACCAGCCCCACCAGGAAGATGACGCTGTGCAAGACCATCAGTGCCAGCCAGAGGCCCGGGAAGGTGCTGTGCAGCTCCTCGTCCAGCTGGGCGAACATGTGGAACAGGGCCTTCTCCGGCGCGCTGGCATTGGTCCATGCCGCCGCCACGGTGGCGTTGGGGGCAGCCACAGCCCAGGGGTCTGCTGGAGACTCAGAGGGCATGGTGTTGCCGTGTGCCCCAGGCCTAGGAAAAAGGAGGAGACAGGGCTATCCATGGAGCCAGCGCAGGATCTGGCTCTGCTCGGGGCCAGGGTCTCGTCGGATTCATCTGCTGTGTTCCCCAGCAGCCCCATCCCGGTGCCTTTGCCTCCCCTAGCTGACCCTACTCTCTCCACCCCTCGGCCCTGGCACTCACAGGGTACACCTTTGGCCAGTGCTAAAACTTCTGAGACTCCCTGCTGGACAGCTGGATGCACTAGCTCCTGAAGCCTGAGGACAAGCGCGGGATGACAGCCCAAGTGGGTGGATTTGGGGCCTGCCTCCATTCCTGGCTCTTCTGCTTAATCACCATGCGTCTCCTGGCAAGTCACTTAACTGCTCTGTACCTTGTTTGCTAATCTATTTTTTGGGAGAGTTTTGAGACAGGATCTTGCTAGGTACTTCAGGCTGTCCTTGAATGCACTAGTATCCCAGACTGGCCTTGAACTTACAACAATCCTCCTGCTTCAGCCTCTGAGTTCTGGGATTACAGGCTGCATCAACCCACCTGACTCGTGTTTGCTAATCTAGATCATTGGGATCCCCTTGCTGTTGGGAGGATTAACGGGGCAGGCCTGGATCAGGGGCAAGGTAGCACCTGACATGTATGTAGGTGGTGGTGCCTAAGCCAATTATGCTGGGAAGAGCGGCTCACCAAGACCTCCAAGCTGTCTGCCCCATCTCTGTCCCTCCCATAGCATCACACCTCTGTCACCTAGCCACCTGTCTGTTCTCACCTACTCCTAGGCCACCCAGGTCCATACCCTGAACCTTTTCAAGGGGTTGGTATGCTTAGCAGGGACAGATAGGGGCTGATATCTAGTCCCCAGTTCCCGGGTCCCTGCTAGCTATGGCAGACTGTCTTTCCAGCCCTGGGTGGTTTGTTGGGGCCGGATCCTGAAGTCAGGTCGAAGCAGCAGGCAGCTAGTGTGAGTCAAATAAACAGTGTGCTCTTAGCGGGGGCGGTGGGGACCAGGGCAGGCAGGGGCTGGGCTGGAGCTGCCCACTCTGTTTATGTTTCTGCCGCGGAGTGTTTAACTCAGCTCTGATTTATCCCTTTATTTATAAATGAAGGGTTAATGGGGACCCTACCCCCACCACAAGCTTGCCTGACCCTCCAAATAAGGATATTTCTGGCCCTTTCAGGAGAAAGGAAAAACTTCTGGAGGGAGGCAGGGAGAAGGAGTGGGCATATGGGACATCCAGGGTGCCCAGTGCCCCTACCCACCTACAAGAGAAAAGAAGACCCTCCCCACTATCTCACTTCCTGGGTCCCTCCTGGTGGCTGTTGCTGTAAATAGGCTGGACACTGCCCACTCCCAGGAACTGGCTGCAGGGCCCTGGGAAGCAGGTCTGCCATTCCATCCTGGGGGAACAAGAGGCTGTGTCTTGCCTCTCAGGGGACTGGGGACCAATGGCCAGCCTAGTAGCAGTAAAGGAATGCTTGAAGAGGGTATGGTCTGGCAGGATGCACGGCCACCTTACCCTCAGGCTTAGGGAAGTCGGCACCTAGCTGAGGTCACCCAGCATGCTCTCTGCCTCTGGACATCTACCATCCTGGGCTGCTGGGAGAAATCTGGGCTGCCCATGCCTGCCTCCTGCCCTGCTGCTGTCCCTACACATGCGGTGGGCTCTGAAGGACTGGGAGTTTGTGGTAGGAACAGATATTCTGCAGGTGTGGGTGTGGTACCTCAGTGCTATGGGCTTGACCTCCTGTAGCAGGGAGGCCGGAGGGTCCCAGGAAGGAGAGGGGACCCTGCAGCGTGTCTGCCGTAGCATGACATGTCTGCTGCTAGCGTGAGGGACGCCATGGCAACAGGGCCATGGCGATACTCTTCTACATGCCTTTTGGCCTTCCAATTTGTCTGCACTGGGCCTGAATTAGTGTCACAATCAGAGACAAATAAACATCACTGATGTTTCCTCTGGGAGCCAGTCCCAGGATGACGCGGGCTTAGGGTCCTGCTCTCCCAGGAAACTCCCCAGGGCCAGCCTCACTTGCTACCCAGCAGTGTCACTGAGAGGCTGGGGACACCAGCCAGGGCCAAGGGACCTCCAGGACCTGGGGATAAGTCACATTCAGACTCCCCAGAGGCAGACAGGTGAGGGGAGAGAGAGAGAGAGGGCAAAGCACGCATGTTGATTCAGAGCAGGAACCCAGACTGCACACAGAGCTAAGCTCTGATCTTGGTGGCATGGAGCCATGATCCCAGTAACATGAGGAACCTCCATCCCTGTCACACTCTGAGCCCTGACCTGATCATGCACTGAGCCGTGGACCTAGTCACACCCAGAATCCTGGCCCTGGTTGCATGTGGGTGCGGGTTTTGGACTCGGTGCCAGGCTGAGTTCAGGGGGCTTCGCCACCTCAGGCCTTCTCTGCCTGTCTCCTCTTGGGCACTTCCCTGCAGTGGGCATGGGGACTCAATGAGGACTTAGAGGGAGTGCCCTGAGGTGGGGAATGACAGTGCAGCCGTCCAGAGTCTAGCTCCCAGTCTGCGTTGTCGCTCTGTGGCAGAGCACTTGCCTAGCATGTGCGAAGACCCCTGGCTTCCTTTCCCAGCACTGCAAAACAACAAACCTCAGCTCTGTCCCAGACTGCCCCATCCAATCCCGTGTGAGCCTAAGTCTCCACACCTGTAAAATGGACAAAGTAGACTGTGCCAAGGGATTCACTGGTGCATGGTGAAGCACATAGGAGGGGCTCAGAAACGGGATACCAGACAGTGAGGAGATGGCTGCAGGCTGAGAGGACAGAGCTTGAGGGCTGAGTTCTGCGCCACTTCAGGCAGAGACCTGGGTGGGCCCAGTGGGATGGCAGCTTCCAGCCAGGTCTGGGCTTGCCGGCACCCTTCCTTGGCCCCTGGAGCCACTGATGCTGTCTGGCCTTGGCCTGATTCTCCTGGAGACTTGGTCCCTTCTCTTGGCTAAGAACATCGGATCCTACTGCCCCACAGGGCTGTGGGGCCTCCATGGAGACCAAGGCCTGGGCATGTGCGGCTGGGTAGGCTGCTGGGCCCTGCCACCCTGCCTCACCCCACAGGGAAATCAGAGTCCCACAAACCACAGGCTTTCAAGCTTCTGGGTCCCTGTAGGAGGCTGTGAGGATGAAAGGTGGTGCTCCGCACACCCTAGGTCCTATAGCAGTCTTCAGGGCGAGCACTGGGGTAGGACTCTGGGTCGCCCCTCTGGAGCACCGTGTGTCCCCACTTCCATGCCTCTGCCCAGGCTACTCCTTCCCCCCATATTCCTGGTTGGCTCCTTCCAGTTTCACTCTGACCCCTGCTCACCCCAGGAGGCCTTCCTTGTCCTCCCTGGAGTGCTGGTTGCCTCTCCCTGCTGCCCTCCCCAGATCACCTTCACTTCTCCCGCCTCAGGGCAGCCCCCTGCTGTTGGTACTGCCCCTCTCTGTGGAGTAAAGTTGTCTGTGATGGCTTGCACCCATAATCCCAAGCTCTCAGGGGGCTGAGGTTGGAGAATTGCTGAGTGAGGACAGCCCCAGCTGTCTCATTAACTGAAGGCCAACCTGAGCTGCCTAGTGAGATTGTCTCAAAAATTTTTTTTTTCTTTTCAAAGAGTGTGGGCATCCAGGGCTGGGGCATGGGGTGGGTGGGCTCTGGCCTGTTCCTCCCTTTCTTCTCCCTAGTCATTTGGCCCTGTGGCCTAGAGTCATCCAGCAACCTAAGTGAAACCCCCCAAAGCTACCCGGGGGAGGCTCAGTTTCTCACCCTGGCAATGGTATGAGTAACTTAGCCCCAGCCCCTTCTTGGCCCTCCCAGTCTCCCAAAGCTGAGGCAGGGGTCTGGAATTGGCTTCTGCCACTCAGCTGCATCCTTATGGCCCACCTGATTGTGTTTGCAGGAGAGAAGAAGACCCTCCCTATTGTCTCACTTCCTGTGTCCCTTCTGGTGGCTGTTGCCATAAATAGGTGGGACACTGCCCACTCTCAGGAACTGGCTGCAGGGCCCTGGGAAGCAGGTCTGCCATTCCATCCTGGGGGAACAAGAGACTGTGTCTTGCCTCTCAGGGGACTGGGGACCAATGGCCAGCCTAGTAGCAGTAAAGGAATGCTTGAGGAGGGTATGGTCTGGCAGGACGCACGGCCACCTTACCCTCAGGCCCAGAGAGGTCGGCACCTAGCTGAGGTCACCCAGCATGCTCTCTGCCTCTGGACATCTACCATCCTGGGCTGCTGGGAGAAATCTGGGCTGCCCATGCCTGCC
>NW_004524680.1:6248575-6250450 GCF_000260255.1 Octodon degus | reverse complement strand
AGTAGGCATCAGGTGGGTGTATGAGTGGGCTGCTGAACAGGGGGCGTAATGACACCCAGCTCAGCCTCTGCCTCCTTGGCTGGCTCCACATCGCTCCAGGGCCTGTAGGCAGGGGTCCCAGCCTCCCGGAATGGGGCGTCTGTGTGTCCTGGCAGCACATCTTCCCGCAGCCCCACGGTGAGGTGAGGGCACAGCGGCAAAACGCCATGTTTGGACTCAAGCATGGTGGGGCTGGACCAAGCCCCGTCCTCCTGTACCTCGTAAAACAGCTCTGAGGAAAATTCCCCAAAAGGACTTTCAGACGCTGGAGCGCTAGACAGACAGCAGGCAGCCTTGCTCTCCGGCTCCTCCCTGATCTACCCCCAGGAGCCCTAGCGGGCCTCAGTTACCTCCAGGACGGGATGCCCGCAGCCTTCCTTGCCAGGACAGAATCTTCTGTCTGCTCTTCACTACACGTGTGGGTAGCACTCAGAACTCACAGGTTCCTCCCTTAGCTACCACCTACCTGGCTCTGCCCAACCTTTCTTGCAGGGTGACCCCAAATTATCCTCAACATCCAGGCTGGGCCTTTCGTTCCTTATTCCTCTGTGCTTGGCTCCAGCATGTCCCACCCTAGCTGGGGCTCTGTCTTTTTCAGACAGAATCTCACTGTGCAGTTCAGGATGAACTTGAGCTCACTTTGTAGCCCAGGCTGGTTTCAAGTTTGCAGTGATCCTCCTGCCTCAGCCTCCTGAGTGCTGGCATTACAGATGTGCTCCATCACACCTGGCATCCTGTGTTGAAAGAGGATAAAGACATAGCAGAAAGTGTGCCTGGCACAGGGCCTGGCATACAGTGTGCCCTCAGTAGATGCCAGCCGTAACCCCACCTGTCACTAATGAGCCCCTCCTTGAGTACTCTGGGCAGCCTGGGCGGGACAGGTGGTATCTGAGGCCCCACTGTCTGGGCCCGCCCCACTGGGTGCCCCACTTTGCTGGCCTGGCCCCACTATGTGCCCCTGGTTCCTGCGCTCTCCTTGTCCTGTCTTTGCAGACACTGTCCTGTGAGTCTTCCTTTGTGTGTGTGTGTGTGTGTGTGTGTGTGTGTGTGTGTGTTTTAAAAGGGAAACAACAAGCTTAATTTAAAGAAAAAAACCACTAGATACTGTTAGCAAGAATGACATAGCAAGCCAACTCCTGAAAATGTTCAGCACCTTGGTGAATATGTGTAGTAGAAAGCTGAAAGAAAAACAAAGTGCTACGTCACTTAAAATGTTACAAGGGTTTTGCAAATCAGCTCATTTCGTTGGTGAAGAAATCCCCTGGCATCAATGTGCGTGCAGCCTTCTCCCCTGAATGTCTGGTGCAGTTAAACAGCCCAGGGCTGCCACACAGGACACAATTTCCACTTCGCCAGCTCTTAGTGGAGGGGCAACTAGCACAACACCATCTCCCCGGACAAACAGCACTGGGATATTTTGTTTCATTGATTTGTACGTCCCCTCGTATGTCGCTTCATCAGTTTCTGTGAGGCCACAGTTTCTTCTGCATCTCCCAATATCATGTTTAAATGCTGATCGTGAGCGTGTGATCTGCCTCGAAGCTCTTGGTCAGTCCGGTCAGTCCTCATTTCCACACAGATTCGCTCAGCCAGGCGGAGTGTGATGAGATCCGGTGGCTCCTCTGTGGTGTTGGTGGTTTGTTGCTGGTCCACATCGCCCACCATCTTTCAAACCCTTGAGTCTTCCCTTCCTAGCCACTCAGGCCCCATGAGTTTGGACCAGGACCTCTGGGGGCATGTGCTCCAGCCTCTTCAAGGGTGTCCCTTCTTTAGCCCTGACAGTTGTCTAACAAGGGCTGGTGGACACACCACACAGCCATATACAACATGAATTTT
>NW_004524680.1:6235379-6248475 GCF_000260255.1 Octodon degus | reverse complement strand
TGCTCTCTGCCTCTGGACATCTACCATCCTGGGCTGCTGGGAGAAATCTGGGCTGCCCATGCCTGCCTCCTGCCCTGCTGCTGTCCCTACACATGGGAGTTTGTGGCAGGGACAGATATTCTGCAGGTGTGGGTGTGGTGGGCATGAAGCCTGGGAGTGTGGCACCGCAGTGCTGTGGGCTTGACCTCCTGTAGCAGGGTGGCCTGAGGGTCCCAGGAAGGAGAGGGGACCCTGCAGCGTGTCTGCCAGCCAGCACTGACAGAATGCTGGAGGGAAAGACCTGATAACCGAGGGACGCCATAGCAGTAGGGCTGCACCCTTAGGGCCCACCTGACTGTGTTCGCCCCCAGCTCTGCCTCTTGGTGGCACTGGTCTTTAGGATAAGCAGCTCTGCCATCCACCTGCCCCTGGGTAAGTGATTCTACCTGGCAGAGGCTCTGTTCTGTCCCTGGTGACTCTGAGGGCCGTACTTGCTGACTGAATGAACCCCAGCAGAGTGGATGTGTCAGTAAGAAAGGCCCATGGATTGCCCAGGAGGTGGCTGCTATAGCGAGGCTGTAGGGGCTGCAGGTGCACTTGGCACCTGCTCTAACCTGCCCACAGTGGGGAAGGCTGGGAAGTTCCCACAGCTTGGTGTAGGACTTCTCAGAATCTTTATGAGAACTGTGAACCGGTGAACCTCCCTGGTCACATGTCCCCTGCCTTTTTCCTGGGCCCTGCCCTGTCCAGCCAATGGCACATGGCAGCCCCACACCTGGCACAGCCTCCTGGGACCTGAACCCCTCTCCTGGGGGAGAATTATAGCCCCACAGCTGTGGGACCCTGCTGAGATGATCCTTCCCGGGGTCCACAATCCTTCAGAGGTGCTCCCAGGAGAGTGTCGCTGGCTCTATCCTGGCAGTGAGGATGCTGAGCACAGAGGGCTTAGGCTGCATGTCTGTCCTGGGCCACCATGTTGTAGGGAGAGCTGGCTTTGAGTGCTGTTTTATTCTGATAGTGGTGCTCACTCTGCTGAGGCTAGGTCCAGCCAGTCCTCCTGTTTGTGCTGCCCTGCACTGAGTTTACTCTGACCTGTGCAGAGAAGAGGCCTGGGAAGTAGAGAGCTTGCCTCAGGCTCAGGGTGGCACCAGTGTTGTGTTTTGGAGTCTCCAGACTCTGGGCTTGAGTCTCAGCACTGCAGGCCTAAATGAACCCAGGCAGGCCCAGCCCCACCTTATAGAGCACACAGCTGGGGCAGGTTGGTGAGAGAGCCAGACAAGAAAGTTCCCTAGGTGGGAAAAGCAGGGTCAGCAGGCCGTTCTCCCAGTGAGGGGTGTGTCACCCACTTTCAGTGAGGCCGTCCTCCCCAGTCCATGCTCACAGGCCTTGCCACCTCCTCAGCCTGAGCCCCATCTCTGCCTCTGGGTTCCATTACCTGTGGCATAGCTAGAGTTCCTGCTGCCCGCTAGTCCCCTCTAGCCACACCAAAGAATCTGTACATATTTGCTTTCCTGTTTCTGTCTCCCAGTTGGACCAGCATTCCCGTTGTCCCCTCAGGGCAGAGCCACCAAAGGACAAAAAAACAAAGAAACAAAACAAAACAAACCTGAATGATCTAAGAGGCTACATACCCTGTGAACCTTATTTTCTCCTCTGCACATGCTGAAGACCATCTGGTCTGTGCCACCAGGTTACCAGGACCAAAGAGGCATCACCTGCCCCAGGAGGAAGTAGACAATACCGCTACCTGGGCTCAACCCTCCTTGGCTCTGCAGCAGCTTAGAGAGGGCCAGTGACTTGCCCCTGGCCACACAGCCAGACAGCCCTGGAGGGGAGGAGAGCCTCTGGGTGATCTGTCAAGGAAAGACCATGGGGCAAGAGGGCAGGCCCAGCCTCCTGCTTTGGGCTGTGTCCTTGGTCCAGCCAGAGGCTGTCCAGCTGCTCTGTGTCTGCCCCGCCAGGCACTCTGGCCACTGGCCAGTTTCCATCCTGTCTGACCCCCTCGGGACCCTGGTCCTGCTGCCTTCTCACAGGGCTGCTGGCCAGGCAGTGCCAGCTCTGGGGTCTAAGCGGGAAAATTGTCAGTTCCCTTACCCCTGAAAGAGCAGAGGAAGGGCCAGGGCTGGACAGAGGTCCTGAGCTGGGGGTGGCAGATGCCTCTCTGTGGGAAGTCCCCCATGGACTCCACAAACCCTGGAGCCCCAGCTCTGCTTCACCTGAAGGATGTGATGACTATGGTCCCTAAGCATACTATCTCTGGGGCCCCCCAACTCTCCCTAGTCAAGCCTCAGGGGCCACCCCACTGCCTTGACAGGTGGGGAAATAGCCCAGCTTTGAGCCCCAGCAGGAGTAGGAACTGAATGAACTCAACACACACAGAGTCGGGAGGTGCCCAGCAGCCTGGGAATAGGACAGGCTCTGCACTCCAGGGCAAGGCAGCGGCCTCTGCATCCCCTCATACAGCCTGTCTGCTCTCTGAAGCCTCAGTTTCCCCACCTGTGCAATGGCTGTGGTGGGTGGGACGAGCTTGCTTGCTGGGGCTGGGGGCAGTTTCATGGTCCCTCTTCCCCTCTGCCCCCCTAGGCAGAGACCATGGCTGGGGTGAGGCCAGCCACAGGGAACTCACCGTGCCTTTGCCCTCCACGGCAGCTGCTGCAGAAGGAGCGGCTCCCTCAGCTCTGAGCCTCCTGGGCTGACCCGCCTTCCAGGGGCCTGACGTCAGGCCATGCTGGGGCTACTTTTGGGCAAAGGCAGAGGGTGGGGTGGGGCGGGGCCAGATGGGCTCCCTCCCCACCCCTTCAGCCACAGCAGGAGCTGGGGCCTGGCCCAGAAGAGGAGCTTGGGGGAACAGAGTCCCTATGCCCTACTGAACAGAGAGAAAAACTGAGGCACAGGGTGGGAGGTAGTCACAGCTATGCTCTCCAGATGGGAGGGGGAGGGTGTGGATGGGGGCATCTCTCACCTGTGTGGTGCACAGGAGGTGGGGACAGGGAAGCTGGGAGGGGGTGTGTGTGGAGATCCTGCCCTTGTTGCTGTCCCTGGAGCTCAGAGTTCTGTGGCTATGCAGGTGCACATGGCCCAGCCCCTGTGCCCTGTGTGTGTCCATGTAGATGGGCTCAGTGGGTGCTTGGAGGCCCAGCTAGGGGGCTGGCAAGGGTGGTCGATGTGCAGATAGCTGAGGGGCTTGGGCTCCCACCTACCCTCTTAGTCTGGTTCTCAGAGGGACACCAGGTCCCAAATGCAGAGGATACTAGCAGGCGCCCAGGGGCCCAGCCAGCAGAGCCTCTGGGACCCTCTTGGGAAGGCTTCTCGGTAGGACCCAGGTCCCTGGGATGGCGGGAACTGCTGGCTCCCAGTTTGACCCCCAATTCCAAGCCTTAGCTTTGGCCGTGTTTTCAACCTTGTGTCTGCAGCGATTCCAGAACAGGCCTGAGGGTGACAGGTCTGCCTCTTGCTCCTGCAGTTGGAAATGCCATGGCGCAGGTCTGGGAACTCATAACTTTGCCATACTGATGTGGGGGTGCCAGAATGGCCACACCACCAGCCGGGGGTGGCGGGCTGAGGGACCTGGGGGCCAGTAGACACTGTTGACATTTAGTCTGACGCTTCAGCCCTTGTTAGTTCTGGGAGCCACTGGTGGGTACTAGCTGCCCTGGGAGCTGCCTCTCAGCTAGGCCGACTGCCCAGGGCCCAGAGGCCTATGAGGGCAGGCATGGACCAGCTGTGAATGGGGGACAGGACACCTGCCACTGGGGGTGCTGGAACTGTGGCAGGGAGGGCAGAGGGGCTTCTGGCGGGGGGCCCTTTCCCAAGGGTCCACCGCCCATAGCCCCTTCTGTGCCCAGATGTGCTCTGACAGTGGCCAGGTGGCACCCACCAGGGTGTCCCTCTCTGCCCACTGGCAACCCTGGGCTAAGACTGACTCCATCTCCCTGCTCCCTCCCTACTCTGCCCCCCAGTGTCTTCTTGCATCTGGGGACACCTTGCTTATACTGATGTCAGGAAAGGGACACCCCCATCACCTGCCTGCCTTGTCATCTCCAACAATCTACAAATGCCAGGAATCCAGGCTGGGGGAGAGAGGGCTGGAGGAGACCAGGCCCACAGCAGGGAGCAGGGGCTGTCGAACCTGGGCCCGCGGCCTCCATCATCAGATCTGATGCAGGGGAGGAAGGTGGAGGGGCCGGAGCAGAAAGGACAAGCTCCCTGGGGGAAACTGAGGCTTAGGTGGAGATGACTTCTTTGTGGAGTGAGGAAGGTGGTCTAGGGTATGTCCAGGTGTCTGTAACCCACATGGCCAGGTTTAGCCTGGAACTTGGCCATGGCTACCTGCTGGGGAGGTGGCCAGGCCCTTAGTACTGTGCCCATGCGTAGTTAGGGGGCCACCCACAGGACAGCGCAAGATCACACAGCCAGAAAGGACACAGCTGGGCCTGGTGGCAGCTTGGCCTTTGCTTTTGTGAGGCCTGAGGTAACCTCTGCCTTCCCTGTGGAAGCTTCAGGACCACCTAGGACCTGGCCCTAGGTCAGGGCTTCTAGATTGTTGGGTGTAGGTCCGCCCAGGGACTACCAGCTGCCACACACTGACCAGGCGGGAGCTCCCTCAGCAGGGTCCAGTTGGCCTACTAGGTCAAGAGCCTCAGGACCAGCCTTTGTTACACCTTTGCTTCCCAGCCTTAGAAGGCCCTGTGGGACAGACGGCTGTGCCCGCCTCTTCTACCTGTGGGCCTCAGAGGTGTGGCCTGGACTCTGAGTGTCACTGCCCTGCTCTCCATGTGGGGAGCCACAGAAGCTGCTGCTATTCTCTGTCCAGTCCCACTTACCTTTCCTCACAGGCAGTGAGCTCCCCATCACTACAAGTATCCCAAACAGCCTCGATCAGCCCAGTCTCTTTACAGCTGTTGTGTGGATAGTAGGCACAGGTGGGCAGGAGGGCAGAAGAGCTTGGAGGAGGGTGACATGGAAACCATAGGTTCTAAGCGCCCTGACACTCAGATCCTGACTCCCAACTTTTAAGAGACATGGGCTAAAGTTTCTATGACTGGCCGACCCTGAGCAACAGCCAGCAGCTCTGTTTGCTGAGACCGGAATGGGACCCTGAGGTCTTTTGTGCTGGAGCCGCACCCTCTTTACACCTTTGCTCTGCTGTCCCCTTCACCTGATGTGTTTCCCAGCTCCCTCCAGACACACCGTCTTGGGCTTTGAGACTGCTGCTTCTGGTGTCCCCCCCTCACGGGCTCTCTGAGCCCTGAATTCCAAGGCTGCTTTGGGTCTGGATCACTTGATGATGCTTTTCTGGGCCCAAGTCTGTTTCTACCTGGATGTTTGGATCCCCCTAAAACAGGACTAGAGTTTTCCTTGCTTCTTCCTGTCAGACGTGATGCTCAGCAGGTAGGAAGGTATACCATAATGCAGACGCCCGCTCTTAAAGGATAGGCAAGGAGAGCGGGACGCAGTGTGACATGGGCCTTTCTCTGCCTTCATAACTTTCCTCAACAGCTGAGCTTGGTGGTGCATGCCTGTAATCCCAGGATTATAGGGCATTACTCAGGAGGCTGAGGCAGGAGGATTGCCATGAGTTTGAGGCTCAGCCAGGGCTGGATAGTGAGTTTAGGACCAGCCTGATTTACATGGCAAGACCATATTTCGTAAAACCAAACACATACATACACACACACCACACAAAACTCCCCCCGCCCCAGCAGCCTTCTAGGGAGCTGCATATACTTCTTATGAAGAGGAAGTTCTTCCCCTTGTCCAACTCCATGCCTTCCTGCTTCATTTTCTGGCTAGGCTTAGAGTACCAATTACAGAGGCCCTCTGCCTTCCACTCCCTGGCACTGCCCTGGAGCAGCGCTAGTGGGCAGTGGGTGGGAACAGGAGGAGCGATGCTGTTCTTGGCCAGGACTGTCACTTTCCCTGCAGCCAGTGCCAAGTCTCCTCAGCTCAGCAGGTCAGGGGGCACCGGGAATAGAGCAGCTGGGAGCTGGCAGTCCCAGCCCAGGGGCAGGTCCAGGTGGCCTGCTGGGTTTGCGGCCAGATCCGCTTGCCCTGTTGCAGCCCCCAACCCAGCATCCTGAATCCAAACTCAGGGCAGTGGGGGGTGGGATTTTTGTTCTTCAACAAACTCCCCCATCATCGAGCTGGCTGCAGCCCTGAGGACACTCAGGACTTGCCGTATCTCTGTGTCCCAAGCTGGCTGTTGGGGAAGGTCCAGTGTATCTGGAGGGGGGGCTCCCTTTGGCCCTGGGGTGAATGTGTGTGTGTGTGTGTGTGTGTGTGTGTGTGTGTGTGTCCCAACATGCTGTATGTGCTTGAAGGAAGAGGGCAGGAGCTTTTCCAAGTTCTGAAGCAGATGCTAGAATGCACACAGCCCCCAGAGCTCCCAATTGGATCTCACTGTCTCCCATCCTTGGTGGAGGAGTAAACTGAGGCGTAAAGAAGTGGTCTGGGGTTGGTGGGGACTACCTGGGGGGCTGGGACACCTGCTCCCGATCTCACCCTAGAAGGACCTTTCCTGGCACTGTGCCACCCTCTCAGATCTGCCTGTCCATGCAGAGCCATCTTCCTGGAGGAGGCTCCAGGGGATGTCAGAACCCGGCAGGCCAGCCAGCTCCCCAGTGCCACCACCATCATCGCCATTGCTGTGTCCTTAGTGGCATGGGCGCTGGCCCTAGAAGGGTAGTTTTTCCTGCCGCCCTCCCTGCTCCTCTGAGCCCCTGGCTGAGGCCAGGTCCACGGAAGCTCTGGGGTGCAGGCGTCTTGGTTGAGTTCTGAACAGCTCAGTCTGCTCACCTGAGAAGAGAATGATCCTTCTGGCCTGACCAGCTCTAGGGCCAGTGAGGGGTCAGCGGTGGGGCCTGGGGCAGAGCTTGGCTTGAGAGCAGAGTTCACGTGTAACTATGGTCAGGGCTCAGACTATGACCAGGGTCAGAGCCCAGAATGTGACCAGTGTCAAGGTCCAGAGTTGGGGGTATTTGCTGTGGTCTTTGTGCCCTGTCCCTGCCCAGGCAGTTGCTTGAAGTCTCATCCTACCCCCTTTTCACCCCTTGGAGCTGGAGCTGGGTGCACCAGGCCTGCCTGGCAGGGGCCAGTGGCCTTGTCATACCCTGCTTCTGAGGTATAGGTGGGGAATGGGAGTGTTGGGACTTTGGAGAAGGAGCCTGTCTTCTAGTTGCTGCTGTCGATGGGGCTTTCTGAGGGCTACAACCTGGCTTCCATGTTGACCTTGCAAAGTGAGTGGCCCTGGGGCCTCTGTTTCTGGTGCGGGTCATGGCTTAAGTCCCTGCTGGGTTCTGTCTGGGCTGGGCCCTTTTTAATCTGCCCTCAGGGAATGAGTGGTGTGTCCACACAACAAGAGTCCTGAACCCTCTGGGGTCTGAGAGCTGGCGTGACCCAGTGACTGTTGAGCAAAGCCAATAGGGTAGACGTCTCAATTGTGCTGATGAGTGTGGTGCTAATTGTTATGATGGTGCTTGGAGTTCCTCCAGGACCTGCAGTGGTGTGGTTGTTAAGAGCACATTTACTGCAGTGAGAGTCCCCTATCCCACCTGCCACTGGAGCAAGCCAGCAGGAAGCAACAGTGGACAGGGCTGGGATGGGCAGGCTCGGCTCTACCCAGCAAGCTACCCAGCCTCTGCTCTGACCTTGCTCTGGAAGAGCTGGCCCCAGAGGCCTGTGAGAGACCCTGCCCAAGGGCAGGAAGTCAGGCCAATCTGACTTCACAGAGTGGGAGGGGCCTAGAGCCTCTTTCTGACTCTTTCGCCCCTTCAGCCTCAGCCGACTCACAATAATGGACTCAGGTCGAGGGCTTCAGTGGAATTATACACTCCAGAATCTGCACGCGAGAGTCTCTCAGTGCCTCCAGGAACCTGCACACCCACCCAGGTTAGAACCACTGTATCCAAAGGCCTTCTCTCTGTTGGGTGGAGCAGGCAGGCCCCAAACTCCCGCAAGGAACCGAAGTCAGAGTGAGGGTAGGACCAGTGAACTGTTGGAGCGTCTCTGCCCCCAGGCCTCAGACACCCCTCTGGGGGCGATGTCTGCCCCCTGCCTGATCCTAGCAAGGTCAGAGTGAGTGGGGACGGCCTGTCAGCATCTTAGGGACTCAGCACCGGGCCTGCCTGCACAACTGCCCATCCCTTTCACTTCCCCAGGGCAACTCCAGGGAGAGTAGCTGCCTGGGGCTGGGCACCGCTGTCAAGGGCCATTCCTGGTTAGCAATGCCCAGGTGGCTTTGGATTCTCACCCTTGTGCATTCTGGCCATGTTAGGAAACTTTATGATGAGCACATGCCCTCTGTAAATGCGACACACAGTGTGTTCTTATCTTCCTAAGAGAACAGGAAAAATCACTCTTCCCGGAAAGAGCCGGCAGCACCTCAGCCAGCCTGTTAGTGGGATTTATTCTGGTTGGTGGGAAAGCAAGGGGCTACCAATTTCTTCTTTCCACTGCTCTGGTTTAGTCACTTACAAGAAATGTCCAGCCCTCTGAGCTCAGGTTTTACAGTCCCTTGCATATCACAACCACATCAGTACTGTAGTAGCAGAGATGTCTTTTTGATGGAAATTTTAATTCCCACAGTGCAATGGGAAAGGTTGGGCCAGCACTCCCTGCAGGCATCACTGATCAATTAGGACCATTGCTAATCAATCAGGATCTTAGCAGGTATTACTAATCAATCAGGCTTCTGTTCCCACTGATCCTGGATGGATTTTCCTACATTCTCCAGGAGTGCAGGAGAACTACAATGTTGGCAAGTGGGCCAACACTGCACGCGGTGTGGCCCAGCTAGACTGGGTCCAGGCTCCTTAGTCTTCCGATGAGGAAACCAAAGCTCAGAGAATGAGAATCACCATCCCAGGAGGGCACAGGGTGAGGGTGTGAGATGAGGCTACCTGTGGGCAGGCAGTGTTAGGACCCCAGTGCAGGTCCCTGCTTCCAGCATGCAACCATCCCCACAGGACAGGCAGTGGAGTAGGTGAGGAGCGGGAGAACTGGTGGGACAGTCCCTGCCCTGGGGACCCAGATCTGACAGAAGAAGGAACGAGAAAATGACTCATGACAAAATGATGGGGACACTTTGGGATGACAGATCTGGGTCCTGGTCCTGGCCCTAAGCCACGTCACTTAGCTTCCTGGTGCCCCAGTTGCCCCATGTGCATGAAGACAGTGGCGTGTGAGCTGTGAGGAGTAACTGACAGGACAGGTTGTTTGGGCCGGTCACGGCCATGGGTCAGACATGAGAGACGAGCAGTGTGTGCCCACACCTGCTGGGCAGCAGGACCTTGGGATGTCTTGGCCCGATGCAGGTGCTCGATATTGGCCCCGGGGGGGATGTAAATAAAAGGTCTGAGCATGGACACATTTACAGAGTGACTGTGAGCCTTGAGTCTGTTTACAAGCCAGCACGCTGGGGTGTCACCAGAGTGCAGGCAGTTCAGCAGGCCAGCCTGGAGATGGGCAGCCACACTGTCCCAGGTGATGTCATCAGGCCTTGTTATTCACACTCCCTCTCAGGGACAAGCAGGCTTTACTTTATGTGAGGCCTTGTGGATAATTATTTTTCTCTCTGTAAACCTAGTCCAGTTTCAATCCTGTTCAAATCCCCGGGGGCTGTGCCTGCTCCTCATCTCCGGGAGCTGGTTTGTTTAAGGCCTGCCTGACACTTCCTCCCGGCCTGTGGCCGCCTTGCCTCAGGCTGTTTACACTGGCGCCTTCATTGAGACTCCAGGGACTGCAGGTACAGGAAGGAAGCGAAGGGACGAAGGGACAGGGCAGCCTTTCCGCACCCCTAGAGCTCCCTGACCTAAACCCTGTCTTTGCCTCACTGGGGAGGTCTCAGAAGTTCCCAGAGGATGTAGAGTAGAGCTGAAGTGAGGTCTCAGATCTCCAGGTCTCTGCTGTCTCAGAAGAGGGCACCCCACAAAGCTTCTTGGAGGAGGGGACCTTGAACTGACTGCAGATGGAGGAGCAAGCCTGTAGGGGAGGTACTGGTGTTACCTGCAGAGAGAGAGAGTCCGGGACAGCTCGCCTAGGCCCTATATCAGGTGTGAATCAGGCCTCTGTCCCGTGGCTGTGAGCCTGGGTGTGTCACCTAACTCCTTTGAGTCTTGGTTTCCTCAATTCTCAGGCAAGAAGATGAGTAAATGTATTGACTCTCAGAGTCATTGCAAGGGTGGGGAGCCTGGCATGCCAGGTTCAGGGGTTTGCACTCACCCCTGCAGATAGTGGGGGGCTGTGAGGGCTGCCTGAGTGGTGCTATTGCTGGACAGGTTTTCAAGGCTCCAGCCAGGGCCTCGCTCTGGCCTCTCAGAGCCTTTTCTACATGACTGGGTGGGTGTGTGTGTGGGGGGGTTACAGCACTGCACCGTAATCAATCACTGGATGCCTGGCCTCCCTCCTGGCCAGTAGCTTGTTCAGGGCTTGGTAAGCCTAGACTGATCTGGGCCAGGGAGAGGTGACCAAAGGGTCGGCTGTGGGCGCTGTGCCCTCTCCTACCTCCTGGTGGACAGGAGGGGACTCTCAGGGGCGCCCACTGGAGAAAGGTGGGGAGACTCTCTCAGAGAGCCAGATCATCCTGCGTCTGAAGCACACTTTTTCTGTGTTGTGAGAGCATAAGTTTTCTTCCTGGCAAAGCCAGTGGACTCCAAGTTTCTGTTACCTGCTTCCTAAAGTCCCCATTCTCTATGTGGCCTTTGAGTATCTCTTGGAGCACTCTGGGCTCAGTTAGCAGCTCCTACACCTATGACTGCAGCCGGTGTGTCCCAGCAGCCTAAGGCCCCAGAGTATGGCCTCCCACTGTGGCCCCAGGCCTGGGCACGATGGCTCCCTGGCTATCCTGGAGCACACCAGGCACATACCTGCCTCAGGACCTTTGCACCGCTGTTCCTCCCCCAGGAGTGCCCTTTGCTTGGGTGCCTTGGCTCCCCCTTTGCCTCAACATTAGAGGGGCGAGTGGAGGAGGCTGCCTGGCTTTGTGCCACAACACCACAGCCCTGGATCATTGGCTTATGGAGGACAGTCTGGTTCTCCTTCATGCCATGTGTCAGGGCAGGGGTGGGACAGCAGGCTCTTGCCCCTTGGTGGCCTGCAGTCTCTAAGAGACAAAAGTGCCACCATCACGCATGAGGTTCCAGGCCCCATGGCAGTGAGGAGAGGAGAGAGAGAGGGTGAGGAGGCTCTGAATGTTCTGTCCCTGAAGCACCCTTGTCTCCTGCTCACGTTCCAAGGGCCACAGTCAGTGAGTGGTGTGACAGTGTCTGACCTCAGGGAATGCCTGGGAGCGCCTGACAAATGCAGCAGCCCCCGCAGCCCTCCCCAGCCCCCCAGCCCAGGCTGGGCAAACCCTCCCTGCACATCAGATCCTGCTTTTGATCAGGAAACAGAACTGTAACACAAAACCAACCGCTTTAAAGCACACAGCTCAGTGACATTTGGCACTTCCCCAGTGTAGAACCTGTCACTTCTGTCTACTTTCAAAACATTTTTTGCACCCTCAAAGGGACCCCCCCCCTGCACCTCCAGCTCATTAGCACTCAGCCTGCACCTCCCTCCACTAGCCTGACGACCACCAGTCTGTGTTCTGTCTCAGTGGACTTGCCTTTCCTCGACTCGTCACAGAATGGGGCCTATGTGACAGGGCTCCTCAGCCTCCGGTGTCCTTCCCTGAGCGTGAGGTTTGCAAGGCCTCATGTGTTCATGCTGCAGCACACGTGAGAACAGAGTGCCTGTTATGTTGACACACGCCATCCTGTTGCGGGGACATCACACACAGTCATTTTGTCCACCTGTCCCTAGCTGATGGCTGGTGGACACTTGGGAGGTCACTTCACTTCGTTGGGGTGAGTGGTGCCACTTCTGTGCACGTGCACTCGCACACACTGCATCACCCATCCTCTGAGGTCGCTTGTCACTGCTTGCTGGGAGCCTGTGGGAAGGAGCTAATGAAGCCACCACCGGCACATGCTCATCCCTACCTGATGGCATTTCCTGTTGGCCGTTTGCTTGAGACTACCTTGTCCTGCTGTAGTAGGCATCAGGTGGGTGTATGAGTGGGCTGCTGAACAGGGGGCGTAATGACACCCAGCTCAGCCTCTGCCTCCTTGGCTGGCTCCACATCGCTCCAGGGCCTGTAGGCAGGGGTCCCAGCCTCCCGGAATGGGGCGTCTGTGTGTCCTGGCAGCACATCTTCCCGCAGCCCCACGGTGAGGTGAGGGCACAGCGGCAAAACGCCATGTTTGGACTCAAGCATGGTGGGGCTGGACCAAGCCCCGTCCTCCTGTACCTCGTAAAACAGCTCTGAGGAAAATTCCCCAAAAGGACTTTCAGACGCTGGAGCGCTAGACAGACAGCAGGCAGCCTTGCTCTCCGGCTCCTCCCTGATCTACCCCCAGGAGCCCTAGCGGGCCTCAGTTACCTCCAGGACGGGATGCCCGCAGCCTTCCTTGCCAGGACAGAATCTTCTGTCTGCTCTTCACTACACGTGTGGGTAGCACTCAGAACTCACAGGTTCCTCCCTTAGCTACCACCTACCTGGCTCTGCCCAACCTTTCTTGCAGGGTGACCCCAAATTATCCTCAACATCCAGGCTGGGCCTTTCGTTCCTTATTCCTCTGTGCTTGGCTCCAGCATGTCCCACCCTAGCTGGGGCTCTGTCTTTTTCAGACAGAATCTCACTGTGCAGTTCAGGATGAACTTGAGCTCACTTTGTAGCCCAGGCTGGTTTCAAGCTTGCAGTGATCCTCCTGCCTCAGCCTCCTGAGTGCTGGCATTACAGATGTGCTCCATCACACCTGGCATCCTGTGTTGAAAGAGGATAAAGACATAGCAGAAAGTGTGCCTGGCACAGGGCCTGGCATACAGTGTGCCCTCAGTAGATGCCAGCCGTAACCCCACCTGTCACTAATGAGCCCCTCCTTGAGTACTCTGGGCAGCCTGGGCAGGACAGGTGGTATCTGAGGCCCCACTGTCTGGGCCCGCCCCACTGGGTGCCCCACTTTGCTGGCCTGGCCCCACTATGTGCCCCTGGTTCCTGCGCTCTCCTTGTCCTGTCTTTGCAGACACTGTCCTGTGAGTCTTCCTTTGTGTGTGTGTGTGTGTGTGTGTGTGTGTGTGT
>NW_004524680.1:6228281-6234189 GCF_000260255.1 Octodon degus | reverse complement strand
CATATTTATTTATTTAGTTTTTCCGGAACTGGGGATTGAACTCAAGCCCTTGTGCTTGCCAGGCAACTGCCTATTCTACTGAGCTGTCTCCCTGGCCTGAAATATCTCCCAGGCCCCTCAGCCATATTTATAGCAACAACAGCTTCTCAGGAATGAGGGCTCAGTCTCTCCAAGAAGGCTACCATGGAAAGAGGTCAGCAGCCCCCAGGGGGTTCAGCAGCTCAAAAGTGGTGGGCTTTCTCCTGAAGCCACCCCCGCGGGGGAGCTGCGCTAAGGAGCGCCACGCTGCCCTCTAGTGGCCACTGTCGACACATGCCAAGCACTGCTGGTTTGGGTTTCCTGTTTGGCTTTACTCAATTTGTGTAGTCTCTCGCTCACTGCTGGGGACATGGGAGGTGGATATGGATGGTACAAATACACAAAGGGGGAAGACAAGGGTTTTGTGTCCTAGAGAGGCCTGCAGTCATACTGGACTCCTGCAGCCTGGATCCATAGATGGAGCATCAGGTTTCCTTGGCCCAGACCTACCCTGGGCCCAGGCAGCAACGGGGCTGGGGCCCTATGACTTCAGGGTAAGGTCTCGTGTCTCATTGATGCCCTCTGTTCTTCCACTGGACTCCCCAGTGGTGCCCACACAATGCTAGGCAGAGACGCACCCTTTCAAGGCCCCTGCAGAACTGTGCCCCTCCCCCACAGGCCCCTCCCCTGTTCTCCCTCTGGCTGCCAGTGCTCCACACTGCACTGCGCCATTGTCATATCTCTTCAGTGCCTCATCCACTGAGGGACAGGCAGGGAGCAGGGTACAGTCACCAGGTCCTTCCCCAGTCCCTCACTCTGCCTCTCGTTCTCCGCCTTCTGTCTCTCTTCTCACCTCCCTCCTCCCCTCAAGTTTAGGGACCTTAATTTAATTTAGGGAGAAGAGAACAACCTAATCACAAAGGGGTCTTTTTGATGTGTGTGACCAAATCACAAATCTCCAAGTTGCTCTTGGGTTGAGAAGTGGGCCTCAAGGCCAGAACAGAGATCCCCTGGGTGCTGAGTGTCTGGCTCAGAGACCCCTTGCCGTGGCCCGAGAGGGTCCAGGAAACTGCAGGGCAGGGATGAAGGACTGGGGTCCTTTCTGCTCCTGTTGTGCTCATATTCTAGGCGATCCTTCTGTGTTCAGCGCTGAAGGCAGGGCCAGGAGAAGGGGTACGAATGGCATTTCCTGAGGTCCAGTGGGGGGACGCCGAGCCCGATGGACACTCAGGTAGGTGGTCTCAAGGATCCTGGGCAGCAGCTCTACAAAGGCGCCATTCCCACTGTATTTTATAGAAAAGACCCATGCAGCTCAGCGAGGTGGGTGGCTTGCTCAGGGTCATGAAGTTGGGACTCCAACCTGTGTGGAGTGAGGGCTTACATGGGTGTGCTGCAGTGTGGAGGTGGTGACCCTGAAGATTTAGGGTGCTGGGAACAGGGGCTCCTGTCCCTGTGTGGTGAGGCAGAGGGCCAGCAGGAAGGCAGTCCCCACCCTCTCACTGCCTGAAGGTTAAGGTGCCCCCAGCTCAGCCCCTGATCTCCGAGGCAGTGTTCTCCTCTGGCAGGCGTCCCCTTAACAGACCTGGGTCTTCCCCACTGAGGGGTCTCCTGTGTGATCCCTAAGTCATTCCCAATGTAACTACCAGGCCTGACCACACCCTCTTCCCCCAAACCATAGTCTCCCTCTACAATAGCACAGGCATCTGCGGAGCCCCGCCCTTCCCCACTGGCACCGTGCCTCCCACTTCTACTGGGGCACAGTGCCTCTTCCAACGGGTGCAGCAGCCCTGGCCGATGAATAGCACTGCAGAGTGCACTGATACTATCTGCCTTGTGCCCCAGAGCCTGAGAAGGGCTTGGAAACAGGCTCTCTCTGCAGTGGAAACGGAGAGAAGACACGGTCTCCCAGTGGGCGACATTGGACAGCTGACCTCCAGGACCACTGAGGAGGCCTCTGCCAGGATCATGGTCTCTGTGTGACCATGTGGGGGTGGTGGCCTGGCTGGCTCCTTGACACCCATCAGCAGCCAGCCCTGCCCCCAAGACCATGCTCCTGGTGTGTGGACAACCAGCACAGATCTTCCCTGTCCCCACCTCTATTCCAGGCCTGGGTAGGTCACAGGAGGGGACAGGGACTCTTGGCCTCTTCAGTGGGATCCCTTGTGGCTGTACTGCATGAAGCTTTCAGTTAACTGCAGGTGCACAGCCTCAGAGCACTTAGAGCCTTGGGGTTCCGTGGCTTCATAAGGTAGCATGTCTGTTGCTGGGGTGGCGGGGTACAGGTGGGTAAGGAACCAGACCCAGGGTGTCACTGCACCTCTGTACCTCAGGGTCCTTGTGCTGAGTAGGGTGAGCAGTAGGGCCATGTGCCAGCACTCTGTTGTCATTGTCTTTGAATCCTAGCAAGTGACACCAGGCTGGGAGGGTGCCACAGGAGGGATGAGCTACATCAGTGCAGGAAGGTTGTGAAGCGTGGAGCTGTCGGTCTCCTGTTCCGAAGTATCAAACCGTGCCCTCAGGGATAGAAAAACTTTAACACCCGATCCTTCCCATTCTCACCACAAGGGGGCACCAAGGCAGCATGTCTAGGTCCAGGCTGGGCCCAGAGTGAGCACTAGACGCTCTCACACTTCTCAAGGGGGTCCTCCCGGAGCTGAGGTTACCAAATGCAGCAGTGGGTGCCAGATGGAGTGAAGGGGCCAGGAAGAGCCGGGAGGGATTAAACTGGCAAAGGGTTTCAGCTCAGCCCTCCCTGCCCCCACTCCTTTCTAGAGCCTCAGGAGTTCTGCTCTGACCCTGCCCCACTTCCACTCTAGCCTAGGGTTGGGTGTGGGGACCATCTGGCAGTGGCCACTTTGGGGAGGTCCAGCTATGTCTGTGGCCCCCATGGAGAGATGGCCGGTCCTGTTTCTGTCCTGACCTCCGGGCTTATCCCACACTGACCTCAGCCTGGGTGACCAATGGACATGCAAAGCCATGTGGCTTCTGGCTAGATGACATGGGACAGATGCATTGTAGCTGGAGGGATGGCTTGACGTGGGGGAGCACAGCTCTGGGGATCCCTGAAGGAGGCACCAGGATGCAGCCAATCTGTGCCAACTGGCCAACTGCAGCACCACGCTAGCTGGGAAGGGCATCCCAGCCGCAGGTGTCCCACAGGTGACAGCATCTAGTGGGACCTGAGGCTGGAACTGCTTGGTTCCACCTCTCCAAGCTCCCCTTGCATAGAAAGCACGTGGAGTGGCTATTAACCAATGCGTAACTAATACGCAAGAACATTTTCCATCACGACAGCGACACGGTTGCATGACAGCATTGAGGGATGGGAGACACAAAGCACCTGACCCCACGCTGTCCCAGGCCCTTGCTCCCTTCTGCTGTTTCTTCTTCTGTGCAGAAGACAGCTGCTCACCTCTGTCCCCCTCATGGCAAAAGCTAATTCTGATTCTGGAAGGACACTCATTATCAATGTTTATGGGCACATTTTCCATGTCAGGAAGAAACCGCTGGGCTATTTTTGGTGCTGGGAATAGAATCCAGGGCCCAGAGCATGTTAGGCAAACACCACGACCAGCCCACACTCCCAGCCCTTTTTCATTTTGAGACAGGGTCATGCTAAATCGCTCAGGCTGGCTTTGGACTTGTGATCCTCTGCCTCAGCCTCCTGAGTAGCTGGGACTGCAGGCATGCATCAAAGCACTAGTCCCTCCAGTCTCACTCGGTCTAGCTGGCCCTATGCATTTAGATGATTACAGTGAACCCTATTTGTGGAGCAGGAAATAGAGCAGGACCGAGGGCAACTTGTGTGCCCGTTGTTGGAGCTCCAAAGTTGCTGCTCACGCTATCAGCCCTCCCATAGCCCCTGTGGCTGGAGCTCTAGGGTATCGGTCTCCTGTTCAGAAGTCTCCTCCCCTCTGTTTGGTCCTGCTGGGTCTGGGGCCAGGCTTGCTGGGCTGGAGGCGGCTTTCTGGAAATCCACTTAGTGCTGACCTTGTCTTTGTCCTCCTCCCTCTAACCTGCTAATCCTGCCCACCCCGGCGTGTCTGATGCTGTCTGGGTTCTCCTACTCCACCCCAGGGCCTCCTGTGGGTCACGCTTCCGGCTGTGGCAGGTCCAGGGATCAGGTATGTGGGTGGGATGCTTTCTACAGTACACAATTTTCCCAAGGCAGGTCTGGATCTGGGATTTGGGAGAGTAGGCCTAGATCCCACAACACCTTTCTATACGTTAGCATCACCTTGGAAGACCCTTGTTTCCTTCTGGAAACAGCGCGGAGACTCTCTTGCGCCCACTTCCCGCAGGGTCCTTTCCCCTCCCTCTGGCCCTGACCATTCCACTCTCTGCAGCCAGTGGCGCTGATTCACTGGGCTTGGGTTTCTCTCTCTACTTCTTCTTTGCTCAGCTCTGTCCCCTAATCTTGGAGACAGGGTGGTGAGGCTTCCTCTAGGGGGAGGATGTGGACTCAGGGATGGGGTTTCAGTCTGGCACAGGGTGAGCCTTCAGGGAATGTCAGAGGAATGGAATCCTATCTTGCAATCAGAATTCTCCTCCTGAGCTCCCAACTGCTCCTGGACACCAGGAACATGGTAATTGAAAGAGTCCCCAGCCTTTTGGAGTTCACAGGGAAGGCCAGACATACTGTCCCCAGCAGAGTGACTGGGACAAAGACCCCTGTGATTTGGGGGGTAGGGAAAGAGGAAGCGTAGAAAATGTGAGAGGAAAGGAGGGTAGTTGCTGTGCAAGCCAGATTAGGGCAAGCATTAACAAAAACTGAGAATGAAAATGGACACACAATCCCACCACAGAAGGGGACATGCGATACCCAGCAGGTGCTGAGCCTCTGACTGAAGGATTTTTTTTTTTTTTTTTTTTAATTTGGATGGCTCAGGATGCCTTAAGGGCAGGTCTGGTAAGGCCTGACAAGCTGGGGATAGAACCACAGGATCCTGAGGCTGACTGTCTTCACTTAAGCAGGCACTTAAACAACTGAGCTAATGGGCAGTCCCCCAAATCATTGAAAATCTCCCCCTTTTTTGTAGCACCAGGGATTGAACTCAGGACCCTGCACTTGCCAGGCAAGCGTTTATTCTACTGAGCTATCTCCCCAGCCCTTGAGCCTCCAAGCGTGCCACAGAAGTGTCCTTTCTCTTAGACCCTTGTATCTGGCCGATCACTGCATGTTATGGCTTGTGGTTGTCCCCCCAAAGATGTTTCCCCAAAGCCTCCTGCAGCTACAGGTGGGGCTTTTTCAGAGACAACTGGATCTGGAGTATATGATAGATTTACGGTGCAATGCTGGGATTGGGGGTGGGCGGTTACTAAATCAGCCCACTGATTGGTTTGGCGTTGTCCTAATCCCAGTAGCCTAGATAAAGTACAAAAGGCAGGAAGACCCTGTTAAGGACACTTATTGGTTTTGCTATCTCATGGGCACCACACACTGTTCTCTGTGATTCTCCTCTGCCAAGCCACCTTATCTTGGAGCCAGACAGTTACAGACTCTACAAATTGTCAGTTAAATAAACGTTTTCCCTTTTAACTTTGGGTGTCGGGTATTTTGTCTCAGTCATGAGAGAAAAATAACTAAGGTACTGCACAACAGGCCAAGCAAGCTGAGAGACAAAGTGTTCAGGCAACGAAGGTAGTTATTGCAAAACTGGTGGCCCCAGCATTGGGAGGACTCTGGTCCAAAATGCATTGTATGGGAAGCTGGCTTAGGTAGTTTAGGCAGGTGACTGGTGTCTGTAGACCTGAGGCTCCACCTCAGAGCAGTTGGACCAGAAGATGTACAACTGGCGCAAACCACCTAATCATGAGATGCTTTTCAGATCTACCAATTGGAAGAACAGCAATTATTGTTTCCTTGGCTTTTTTTTTTTTTTTTTTTTTT
>NW_004524680.1:6128065-6228181 GCF_000260255.1 Octodon degus | reverse complement strand
TTTATTCTACTGAGCTATCTCGCCGGCCCCTTGGCCTGTTCTTGTCAATGATTACTTTGCTTGTGTTCAGTTCTTGACATTTAGTATTATTCAAGGCTGGAGGGGGAGATTCCCCAGGCCCTCCTGTTGATCACCATGCTGGGTCATAAAAGGAAACACACCTCCCCTGGTTATCGGGGAAGATGAGATATAAGATCTGGTCTCTGTGCTCTGCTCCACTCCAAGCTAGAATGCACCCTGAGTTGCCTCAACTTCCCTGTGGACTTCCGTCTGAAGACACCAACAGGCAACCTGGCTTGGTGGATAATAAACACAGGAGGTCTCCATCATCTTGATGGCCAGCTTGCTGGGGGCTCTTTGGAATTTGTTTCTTTTCTTTGTGTCTGATCTAAAAAATGGGAAAAGTGGGTTCCCTTCATGGGGCTAGGCGAGAATCATGCTAACGTGCTAAGATCAGGTCCCGGTTTGCAAGGCTGTGCCTTCTATACTACCCTAGCGCTGCTGCGCTGCCTTTCAGGTACGGGGGCCTCTTGGCGCCATCTGACCACCTGGCTGAAGTAGCACATGCTTGCTGTGAGCCAGCGGCCAGTCTAGGCCCAGGGGACACGGCTGAGGACAACTCACACGAGTTCCTATCAGGAAGTGCTTCTGGTGTGTATAGCTGCTTGGGGACCAGTGGAGGCTGGGCTCCCAGGTGGCAGTGGCTGATGGGCCATGCGGAACAGGGTAGCTGAGGGGTGGAGGGCCAGCAAGTCCGAGGCTAGAAGGTAGGAAGAAACTACCTGTTGGAAGAACATCTTGTGGGTGTTGAAGCAGGCAGGAGGTACCAGCCAGGGGCCTGGGGACAGGTGAGGGTCTCTGGTTCTCACCAGCTTCGTGGTGTCCTACACGACTCTACGTAAAGGAAGTTGGCTACTCACTTCTCCTTCTGGGGTTCCTTCTAGCCATCGAGGGCAGGTGGCATAAAGGCGTCCTCCAGCAGAAGTGTAGGCAGAACCTGAGCAATTGGGTGCTGGGCTGGGGCTGACCCGGGACAGGGCGAGGGTGGATGTGGCCCGAGAGGCTCCTCCTGTCTGCCTTTTTGTTCTCCTGTCCTTGCACATCCTTTCCACTAACATGGCCACAGCTTCTCCAGCAAGGGAAGCCTGCACCAGACCCTCAGGGAGCACCTTGAAGGGTGGCGCGGAGGAGCTGGGTGGCTGGTCTCATCTCCACGGGCCTCATCATCCTTTAGGGAAGACCCTGCGGCATATTCTCGGAAGGGACCCCAACGGTCCCCCAAACCACTAAGCAGAGCGGCGGCCTCGGACACCGACTGCCTGCAGGTCTCCAGGCTGGAGGACTGCTGTCCTATAGGTCCATTCCCCCAGAAGCCCTTCCTGTGGGGGCCGGTCTTAGCCAAAATCTACTTATGGGGAAACCGAGGACCCCAGAAGTTCCGTGAAACCCCTAGTTTTGGTCTCGGTACACTTCCAGGCTCCGCCCTTTCACAGGCTCAAGGCCACTGGGTCCTGGCTAAGGGACGAAGTTCCACCCAGAACTTGCACCTCCTACCCAGGAGGGGTCGCCAGGACTTGTGCGCAACCACCGGCTGGGAGAGTGGGAGCTCCCATTGGGCCGAGCCCACGTGACCCGGCGGGCCTGGCGCCAGTGCACGCGCGTGCGGAGCCCTCCGCCGACGTAGGGGGCGCGCCCGCGCCGCCTCAGGGCCACACAGGCGGAGTAGTTCGCCGCAGCCTCTCTCCCTCCCTCCTCTTCTCGGCGTGACTGGGTAC
The DNA here is from genome assembly GCF_000260255.1 of Octodon degus. NCBI lineage: Eukaryota > Metazoa > Chordata > Mammalia > Rodentia > Octodontidae > Octodon > Octodon degus. The sequence continues at coordinate 6,226,406 of NW_004524680.1, read as the reverse complement.
CCCGTGCCCTGCTGCTCCTGCGTGAGTAGAGCAGGGTTTGAGTCCCGGGGTGGTCTGCTTGTCACCCAAGAGAGCAACAGGACAGCCTCGGCTGGGTGACTCATTTCCGTTCCTAGGGGTGCAGGAGACCCCCAAGCCCTGCTTCAACCTTCCTAAAGTCTCGCAAAGGATCTTGGTCTGCCTCCGTTTGCAGCTTAGTTTCCTCCTCTGTATGGTTTGAGGGTGCAGAACCCCACAGGTTTCCCTGCTGCCTGGGGAGTTTATGGATGTAGTGGGTGATGCTCGAGGCCACTCAGTGGAAGCTAGCTCTAGCTCAGACCTGCAGTAATGTTGGGTACCAGGCAATGCCACCCCTCCAGCAGAGCCTCAGCTGCAGAACCAGGTCAACAGCCTTGCACCAGGGGTGTAGGGATTAAACTGGTGACCCCTAAATTGCCCTGAGATGTCCTGAATCCTTGGCTACCAGCACTTACCTCCAAGCCAGCAGAATGGCTGTTGTCCTAACTCAGTACTTCCTGCTTGGACAGGGTGACCAGGGCCTAGCCTTTGGGGGCAGGGGTGCTTCCTGGCCTCTCTGAAGTAGCTGGACTGAGGACACATGGGGTCCAGGTCAGCTGGTGGTAGTGAGCCATGGCCAAGGGGCATGTGTTGGACCACCTCTTCCTGCCTGTCAGCAAAACTCAGTTCCGCATGGGATGGTTGGTGCTGGGTGGTAGAGGAATGTGTGGACTCCATGGGGTCTGTATTTGGGGGTCACCGATGGGAGGGACACTAGATACAAAATTCAGGGTGTGGACTCCACCAGGTCATGCTCTCAGGGACTGCAGCTAGCTGGAGGGTACTGGATACAGTGCAGTGTGTGGATTCTGTGGGGGCCCTACTCAGGGGACTATCTGTGCATCTGCCCTCCCAGGGGCTCACGTCCAGAAGGCAGTTGGGCAGCTCAGGGAGACCCCCTCTAGGCGGGTTGAAGTGGAACCAGGTAGAGGCTAGAGGCCGGTGTCCAGAAGCTGGAGCTGGGCATTGTGGGGCTGGGCCTGGGGCTGGGGCTGGCCGAGAACAGTCATGTTCATTCCTGGGACCTCTTGCCTCCTAGGGTCCTGAATCTGCCCAAGTTGGCATCAGATGCTATGTGGTAGCTTTGCATCCCTGGCTGAACTGTGCCATCTCTACCAGCTACCTGCTGGAACCCTTCCTACTGGAAGCCTTCTCAGCCCTCTCCAGGACACTTTCTTAGCTGTCCCTCAACTTGGGCCACACTTGCTGTCCTCTGTTTCCTTGGGTCCCTGTGCCCACAGTGGGGTTTCCAAGTGCCTGCGAAGGATAGGAGAACCAGGCTGGTCCTGGGGACCAGTGGACCAGATTCTCATTTCCTGCCCAAAACTTGGAACTTAACATCTTGCCCTACAGCATCCACATAAAGAAAACAGGGGAAGTGACAGGCCTACTGGGCAGGACAGGTGTGAGGATCAGCCCATGAGCAGATGCTGCTCTGGGCTCTGGTGATACACGGCATTCCAGTCCCTTCTGTCTGACCCGCTCTGCAGCTTCACCTGGCGGGGGGCCTTGGGCCTTGGGAGGAGGTTCTGCATTTAAGAGGGGGCTGTAACAGGGTCTGCAACAGGGCAGGGCAGGCACATGGGCACTCTGGCAGCATGGGTAGGGGCTGAGGCTCTGCAGGTGTTCATCTGGCAGAGGAGCTTAGTGTCTCCCATCCTTGGAACGCTTCCAGTCAGCACACTGAGAGCCTCATTTTTGGAGGCCAAAGTGGCTGTTAGGAGACTGTTTAGGAAAGGAAGAGGCTTCCCTGCACAGCTTGGGGGTGGCCCTAAAGGCGCACATGGAGAACAGGCCCTGACTACACATCTGCTGTGTCTCAGGACAGTGTCCCAGACTGCAGCAGTCATCCCAGGATCTCTGCTGATGCCTCGCGTGATATGGGCCTTGAGTTAAACATTTCCAGATGAGGGGACACTTGGGTGCCTGGGGCTGAGCCACTCTGACTGCATGGTTTTCCTGGTGAGGAAGCCAGGCCCAAGGACTTAGCTGGTTCAGGGATGGGCCGTTGTGTTGAGTGCAGCTGTGGCCACTTGGCTGCAACTCGGGGAGGCGGGTGTAATAGCTGTGCTTTATGGGGTGGGGGAGGCTGTGGCCCTGTAGGTGGGACTGCCAGGGTTGTGTGCCAGGACCCTCGGTGACCCTTGTCCTGGTTGACACATCCAACAGCAGGGCGGATGGTCCACCTGGTCTGTAGCAAGAGACCAGACTCAAAGGGGCTTTGTCACCTCTTGAGGTCACATGGACTTGAGCAGGGGTGGCTCTTGGGAGGCCTGGGCCTTGGGAAGAGGGTGGGCTTGGAAGTTGTCTTGTTGCTGGGACAAAATACACAACATCCAAAATTAAGGAAGGAAAGGTTAATGAAGCGCACAGTTTGTGGAGGTTTCCGTCCATAATCAGCTGGCTCCAGGGTAGAGTGGCACATGGCTAAGGGCTGCAGTTCCTGGTGAAAGAAAACAGCAAAACAGCAAGAGCGAAAGGGAGGAGCAGTGGCAGCAGTGCAGAGGTGAGCGTCTCTCCCTTCCTTACGCTGCGTTCAGGCTCTCTGTGGGTGTAGCACTCACACTGTAATCCCAGTAGTGCTCACACCATAATCCCAGCAGTGCTCACACCCATAATCCCAGCATTGGATTATGAATTAATCACAAACTCTAGAAGTCACCCCATGACTGCATAAGGCTTTGGGGAGACAACTAGACGCAAACCATAAGAGATGCGTTCCTGAGGGGGAAACAGGGACTTGGTGCATATTTGCTGCCAGCCCTCAAGGTGCAGGTGGTGGCTTCAGCATGTATGCACAGTGGCTCCATGTCTGTCCAGGCTTGCTGGGGCCTGCCTCCTTACTGCTAAAAGCAGTGCTTTTCGGGGCAGTTGCTGTGAGATGCTTCCTGCTACTTTGAGCTAAGAGGAAAGGCAGGAAAAGTTACCCCCAAATCAGACCTGAGCTGGGCCTGGTCCCCTTGCTTCCTGGCTCTCAGCTGATGGCTCCTTGGCAGCCTCTCTGCTCTGGCTCTGCTCAGCTCCAGCCTTACTATGTGTCAACGGTGTACCCCATCCAGTGTGGCTGAAGTCTTGCTGGGCTATGGGCCCCGGATGGGCCATGTGGCTCAGCCAGGAAAGAGGAGGCCTGCCTGGACAGGCTGTGCTGGAGCCCCTGCTCAGGGCCCGCAGCGGCTGGGGGCAGCCGGGAAGGGGCCACTGGTCCTGTGTGGACAAGAAGTGAGGTGGACCAGTGGGCTGGGTCTGGAAGTGGGTCAGGGCTCGGGTCCCCAGCTGGGTAAGGCTTAAGGATGGGCAGAAGCTCTGTTCCATGCCCGCAGGGCCAAATCGATGCTGAAGCTCCCACTGGGGCTGCTCACCTCAGTCTGCCCAGTAGCCAGACCAGGGAGGCCCAAGGGATGCTTCAGTAAAATATATGACAAGTCATTGGCCGGAAGGCTCTTCCCTGGGGCCTCAGTTTCCCCTAATTTAGAGGAGGGCTTGAACTCAGTGTCTCCAGTTTCTTCACCCCTGCCCCTCCCTGGGAGCTGTGTAGTCTGTTCCCATGGCCCTGGGAACCCAGAGACCCGGATCCAGGGCTGGCCCCACTGGCTGAGGCAGGCAGGAGGAGAGTGGGCCTGCCCTGCCTCCTTCCCACGGGACTGGGGCTCCCGGTCGTGCTCCGCCCCAGGGCCCTCCTCTGACTCAGGCTTCCTGGAAGAGTTCTCAGCTGGGTGCAAAGGGTTCCCTACCACCCTGCCCAGAGTCCCTGCCTACCTGCGCCCGTCCATCACTGTCTCTGCTGCTGCTGCTACTGCACGCAGTAGACTTCACTCTGCCACCAGTTTAGAAAGGGCACCCCTTTCTCCTGGCACCCCGGCTCCAGCCTCAACTGCTGCAGCCAGGAATGCTGACTCCCACCTCTCCCCCTACCCTGACTAAAGCCCCTGCCAAGGCAAACATTTCTCCCCTTTAATCTCCCTGCTGGGGGTCAGGGCTGAGGTCCTTCCTTCTGGGCTCTGCTTTTCTCTGGCCAGCTTCCCAGAGGCCATCTGCTGGGAATTGCCAGGCAGAGCTCAGGGGGTGCCCAGGGTACTGGGAGCTCCTAGCTGCTCCTCCCCACAGTGACCTCCATGTCTTCCCCGTTGAGCCCTAGGGAATCACAAGGCGAGGCCTCAGCTCTTCTAGGCCTCTCTGCTTAGCCTTGGACCTGCCCTGTTCTTCCTGGGCCTCAGTGTTTTCATCTGAGTAATGGGAAGCTTGACAGGACCGTGTGGTTTTCGGCAGACAGCTTGGGGTTTTGTACACATGCCAGGGGCCCCTGACAGTTGAACCACCAAGCCAGCTACCTATGAATGATCTGTCATGGTGGTCTACACTTTCATCTGCCCCAGGACTGTGGCCTCAGGGAGTGTTGTCTGTAGGTGCCTCAGTTTCCCTATCTGTTGGGCAGTGTTTAGCAGTGCTGGGCTGGGGACTTGAAGGCAGCCCTGCCTGGCTCTGGAGCTCACATGGTTCCAAATGCACGGTTGTTACTCTAATCACAGATTTAGGCATATTATGTACAAAAACATAAACAGCCCAGGGTGCACCCCAATATCTCAGCCCCTGGGTGCCTGGGTACATGGTGAGCACCAGAACAGGACAGCTGCCCTGTGCAGTGTGGGTGTCTCACTTGGAGTTTGCTATGACCTCCACGGTGGGCATCTCCCGGATGGCAACTTGGTCCCATGCTGGGTCTGCATGGGCCCTTCTTTATTAATTATTCCAGCTCCTGCATCTGGACCCCGTACCCACCTCCTGGCCCTGCTGGCAGAGCCTTGGCCTGGGGGAGGGGTTGGTGTCCTCCACTTCCCTGCCCATCACTCATGACCCTGTCCTGGCCACTGGCTTGGCCTTGTTCCTAACTCCCTATGTCTCTCAAGGGCAGCCTAGCCCTGTCTGCACTGGCCCTATGACATAAGAGCAGACAGTAAAGAGACTCTTGACCCTGTGGGACTGCGAGGCTGTGCAGGGGCCAGCAGGCATTGTCCTTGGACATTGTCCCTGGGACTTCAAGATCATAGTCAGAGCGGGGCACAACCATAACTGGCCTTCTTGACAGTGTTGGCATTAGAGTATGCAGGGAGGGGCCCATGGACTCCAGAAGGGGCACACTGGCTGTGGGCAGGCTGTGTGAGGCCACAGCATCATTTGCTGAACCCTTTAGAGCTGGCAATGGGGAGCTTGCCCAGGATATTGCCCTAATCGTCAAGGTGACCTGGGGAAGCTGCTGTCCGAGGCTGGCCCTTCCTGATGCCGTGATTGGGCTGGAAGGCAGGGTGCTGTGGCCTGCAGAGCTGCACATAGAGGTCTTGTAGGGAGCCTCTTGGCCTCTTGTTTACAGATGATTCTGGAGAGAGGGCAACCCCAAAGTATGTGGTGGGGGGACCAGGCAGCCCCAGCTCTGCTCCAAAGGTAGGGACAGGGTATAACCAGTTCGTGGGAGTGCCTGCTGCCGCCTCTGCTATAACTTGCCAGCTGGTGTCTTAGTTTCCCCCTCTGTCCGTGGGGTGTGAGGTCCTCTCTTGGGGACACCATGCAGGATGCGTCTGCTTCTACCGCCCTCCATGGCCTCTGTTGCCGGCAGTTCCCACGGCTGCCCAGACGCAGGAAACCATCTGGAGGCCTTGTTTACCCTCCCCTGGCCTCCCTGGCAGGAAGTCACAGGAAGGGCCGTTCCCAGGGGCCTCTAGTTCTGTGAAGATGGCCAGTGGCCTGGGGGCCTGAAGGCCTGGGTTGTGGAGTCCTCAAGTGGAGCCAGGGGGCAGGGAGCTGGGACAGCAGAGCTGAGCAGGCTGTGAGCTAGGGGTGCCGTGGCAGTGGGCCAGGCAGAGTGAGCTATTTCCCGAGGGAGAGTCTGTCTGTTATCCACCCATCTGCCACCCTCTGCCCTTGGGCTCCAGACTAGGCCCAGCACAGCCTCGGCTGCCTCAGTCTCCGGCAGTCTGTGTGATGGGGTGGAAGCAGAAGAGGTGCTCAGGGGAAGGGTGGGGTAGTACATGGGTGGAAGGCGTGGCCTTTGGGAAGATATCCACATCCAGGGTGCTGGGCAGGGATGTTTATGGCCCAGCAGACCCCTCTCTCCTCTGCTACCTCAACTGGGTCTGTCAGGGCCCCCAGCTCAGCCTACAAGTGTGGACGTGCCTGGCATAGGCCTGGACTTCTGCCCCACGGGGCCTGTCCAGCTGCCCTGGCATTTGTGACGGTCCCAGTGCCCACTGACTGGCCTGTGTGTGGCCTGTAGGGCCTGGGGATCATTCCCACGAATGCTGCCAACTAGGCCTGCTTGGTCCTAGGAGAGACATTGACCCCAGTGGGACCTGTGGCCTGTGTCCTTGCCTGGCTCATGGATTTGGCAGTTGGGTGAGTTCTGCACTTGCCTCAGGAGCAGCAGCAGGCGATTTTCAGCCTCAGTTTCTCTTATCCCTCTCCCTCTTTTCTCATTCTTTTTTCCCTTTGGAAGACTCTGGCTCAGGGGACCCTCCCTGGGATAGTGTTGAAGCTTCTATAGACAAGTACCCCCAAGTTCTTCCCTATGCCTGAGGGGTGAGTGCGAAGACTGGGACATGATGGGACCCACACGCAGCTGGAGGCCACCAGCTGGTTCCCCCCTTGTGCAGGCCAGTTCTGGGCTGAAGTGACTGTTCCACTGGGGATGGTGGCAGTCGTGGAGCATCCCAGGAGGGCCACTGGTGGGGCTCAAGGGCCTCTTACTCATACTGGACATGTGATTCTAGGGTGCAGTAGTTCTGGAGGTGGGCATTCCTGCTTCAGGTGCCATGATGAGGCTTAGGGAGGGTGAGTCACTGTCCTGTGGCCAGACAGGCACAGGGTGCCCACCAGTCTCGCCATCAGGCCTTGTAAGGAGTCACCCAGTCAAATGGAACATGACTGAGTGGGCAGAAGAGCCCTTGCAGGAAGGACCTCAGCGTGGCCAGCAAGCACACAGTGACCGCTGGGCCTTCCAGGTGCCTAGATGCTGGGAAGGGGTAGGCGCTTCCCAGCACCTGAAGGCTTCTCTGCCTCTCATGCTATTGAGGGATCTGTGGACCAGGGCTCTCTGAGCCCCTCGAGCTCCACCACCAGGCTGCTGAGGCCAAATTTGTTATTAGGTCAGGAGCTGAGTGTTTCCCCTTAAGCGCTCTTGGACCCCCAGCTGTGACCAGTGTCCCCAGTAGGCGCCCAGTCAGTATAGGCTTCCCACTGGGCTTCCAGATGGGGCTCTGGAGACAGTGGGGTTCTAGGCAGGTGGCACCCAGCACATGAAGGCTGGTTGCAAGATGCATAGGTGCCATGAGGGGGCCCCCAGACCCCCTGAGCATATCAGTAAGAGGGGGACTCAGGGCAGGTGCTTGAAGGCTGTGAGCTGTATGGGCAGTGAGATCTGAGGGGCACTGTGGGGTGCCTGGTGCTTATCAGGGGCTCAGGAAATCAATGACCAGTGTCCTTATGTGAGGACCCAGAGCCATTGCTCAAAGCATCTTTGCCCAGAGTGAGGGGCTGGGGGCCTCCATCCTTGGCTCTGCCCCACCTCCCAAACTTCTCCTTGTTGCAGTGGAGCCTCAAGCACACGGAGCAGGCTAGATTCTCAGGAGGTACCAGTGAGACGCTTACTAGCTGGTAGCACCCGCCAAGTGCTGACTGGCTACATTGCCAGAAGTGTCTGGGAAGTCACAGTAGTTGCAGAAATCCTGATTCCATTTGTAGGGCTGACCCTGTGCCTGCTGCTGGAGACCCCAGGATGCCTCAGTCAACCACACCCTGTCGGCTGCCTATAGTACACAAGGGGGAACAGACAGGTCACCAGCCATCAGTGATGTGGGGGTGCCCAGGGGAATAGGCCAACTCCCTGCTGCTGGCCACATCTGGGATTGCCAGGGGCTGTTTAGGGTCACTGAGGAAGCAGCTACATTGGAGTGGACCTTGGGCTGTCCCTTCTAGCTGCCTGGCCTCCTGGCTCTGTGGCCCAAAGCAGAGGTGATCCCAGTTCCTTCTGGGTACTTGGGTGAATCTTGCATTCTTTGGGGGGGTCCCCAGTGACCTTGGCTGGGGACCCCAGAGCTTGCCCTCTCAAGATGCTCTGAGCGGTAAGTTTGGGTCCACCCTCAAGGGACCCCTGCTCACAGTCTTGCATAACTGGTCCCAGGCCCAGGGAATCTGGGTGAGAGGGAACAGACTTGTCAGGGGGTCCTTGGTCACCATCCCTGGCAGCAAGATCCTACCAGGCTTCTTCCTGTCCCCAGACACCAATAGAATGTGATTATCCCTGCCCTGCTGCCCTCTCACAGGGCAGTTAAATGCATTCAGGCATCTATTAGGCACCTCCTGCATGCGGTGCCTACTGAGAATCAGGCATTCAAGGGCCCAGAGCAAGGAGTATGCTTCACAAGGACAGCTGGGAGGCGGATGAGCTGGTGCAGTCAGGGTGAGGCATGGTAGGAGGTCAGGGGGCAAAGAGTGGGGGCAGTGTGCCTTCAGGTGGTCTGGATTTCGACCCCTTGAGTGATGAGGGTGCCAGGGGAGGGCTTGAGCAAAGGTTGTGATCTGACTTAGGTGTCACAAGGGGGAGCTGGGTGTCAGTGGGGTAGGATGGGAATACCTAGGATGCCACAGTGGGTCGAGCACTGGGTATCTGCAGATGCCTGGGCACCCTACATGGCCCTGCTCTGAGCCTAGGTGCCAGCACCTTACCTATCAGCTGCCCACAGCTACTCTCCTGCCCCTGTCAGATACCTGCCACATGCCCTGGTGAAGGCATTAAGCGATGTTCTTGGGCTGAAGGGCATCTTCTGAGCCAGTCCTTTCCTGAGGTAGCTGTAGGAGCAGGGGACAGAGGTAGCCCAGGAACATCCCTTAATTCCTTCACCAGGGCATGGAGACTTCCATGTCCTCACTGTGTCCGTGACTGCATCATCAGGCCTGGTTCAGGATGGTGGAGTCCTGGCTGAGCTGAGGGTCTGGGCCTCCCTCTTGCTGTGGCCTTTCTGCCATGAGCTTTTATTCTGGCCCTTGTCTGCGATGCTAGCCCCTCACTCTGCTGCTTTGCATTTGCTGAGGTAAGAGGGGATGGTTTGTTCTTTACTGTCCCTTTGGGTGCTACCGAGCGGTGACCCAGCTCTCTAGGGATGTCCCCCATTGTGGGTGATCAGGTTGGGGATGCACAGTTAGTGTGCTGTGCCTCTGCTCTGGCTCTAGCCAGGCACATGGACCCTTCTCAGCCCCTGGAGAAGTGTGCGCCAGTGCTTGTGGGGTGCTGGGGACCCGTAGGAACTCCGGAGGTGCTGGATCCTGGACAGAGCCTCCCACCCTTGGAGAGTGATGCAGTTGGGCTCCGTGGGAGGCAGGAGATGGGCCGTTGGAGGCTGACGTGGCTTCTGTGAGTGGTACTCCACCTCCCCTCTGCACCCATGGGGGCGACCTGTTTCCTGATTTTCCCAGTGCTCTGTGGGATATCTGCTTCTTCCTGCTGGGTTCCCTGTGCATCCCCAGAGCCTGGCTGTGAAGGAAGTGCAGCCAAGGGCTTCCCAGTCCCCAAGGCACTGACCAGCTCTGCCCTATTGAGTCCTCGCCTGGCCAGGCTGGAGCAGGCCTGGGAGCCTCTGTGTCGGTCTGACCCATGCGAATGCCTGATCGCAGCGCTGCCAAGTGGGGCAAAGTTCCTAGCCGGGGACCATTGCTGAGGCAGACAAGTTCCTCAGAGAGCGCCCTCTGCCCGGGGGATACCAGAGAGACTGGAGTTTTGTGGTGGCTCCCTGTGCTGGGGGCAGGGTGGAGGGCTGGGAGACCCTGACACTGTCCCCTGCTCCTCCTTGCCTCTCTCAGGCCCGGTGGTCGGCTGACCTCTTGTGTGCTCCTACTGAATGCTTACAGGATGCCTGGTGAAGGCATTAAGGGATGCTCTTGGGCTTTAGGGCATCCTCTGAGCCAGTCCTTTCCTGAGGTAGCTTCAGTGAGAAGCCCTACTCCCCACCTGGCTTGGTCCTCAGATGGTAGGAAGACGGTTTTCACTTTCTCTCTTGGGAGCTGGGTGGTACAACACAGGTTGCCTGGGTTGTTCAGATGTCCACCGCTCAGGGCTTCCTCAGTGGCCTTCTGTCAGCTGGGAAGCCAGGTATAATAGCTCTGGCAGATGGTGAGGGCTGGCAGGGACAGAGGGCAGATGTGGCTGGTGCCTTCCTGCTGCCTGCTTGGGCTGGGTGTCACATCTGGGGGTACAGGGTGGCCGAAACTGGTATTGTTGAGGTGGGACTCTGGCAAGGCTCCTCAGGACAGGAAATGTCCTCCAGATCCCAGGAGAACACTGTGAAAAGAGGGAGGCACAGCAGGGTGAGAGATGTGCCCAGCAGCACACAGATCACAAGGTGGAGCCAGGAGAGGGTGACAGACACCCTGTAAAGTGGGGGCTCCGAGCACAGCAGCCATGGGCTGAGAGAGGATGTGAAACAGATACGGGAGCGAGCCCAGGGCCAGGCAGTAGGAAGGAGCCCTCTCCACCTCTGCCGCCTGTGGGGAACCTGCTTGGGCCCAAGCAAGTGCTCTGCCTTGGGTCCTGGGAAGTCCTGTGCATCAGATGGGGTGGTGGTGGTACCTGTGTGAAGACTATCCATGCAGGGTTCTGTGCTGGCTTCTCCAGGAGCCTGGGCTCGCTGGGTCTGTGTCTGAGGACCTGGGGAGGTATGGGGTGCTTGTCTGTGCACCGTGACCATGTGGCACACCTATCACATGCCAGTCCACCATTCCAGGGCCGCAGCTGCTGCTGTGCTGCCCAGGTGCCCAGCACAGGTGCCCACACAGTGTGGAGTACCAGTGCAGAGCTTGTTCCTAGCGCATTCACAGCCCAGTGCCTTTTGGAGAGGGAGTCCCAAGGAGGGACACAAGCAGCGTCCCAGGAGGATCTCGGCACCTCGGGAACTGTGGCCGCACGAGCCCTCATTGTGTGTCCCTTTCTGGGCCTTGGCTTCCCCTTATGTGCCAGCTCTTTTGGGGGTACTGGGGCTGCCCCTTGCTGCCAGGCCAACCCAGAAATAGCCATGACCTTCTGCAGACAGTCTGGCAGTGCCCAGAGCTGGGAGGCGTACGTGCACTCAGCTGAGTCCTCTCACCGTGCAGGGCGGGCTATTTTGGATGTGGCCTCCTGAGGCCAGGTCAGGGCTGTTTCCCGCGGACCCAGCAGGCCCTCTGACGTGCATTCATAGGGCCTTGGCCAGTTGCCCTGTCTGCCTCCATGATCTTGAGCCCCCTGTAGTCTGACCCAGAGGTCTAGGCTCTAGGCAAGACTGGGGCAGGGGAACACGGGGGCTGGGGCAGGTGCTGGGTGCTGGGCCCCCTGAGGCCTGGGCTGGATTGGAGAATTCAGCTGCTTAAAGGAGAAAATGCACAGAAAGTATCCATAGCAGGCTGGCTCTGAATCCAGTCAGTTCCTCGGAGCTGCCTGAGCCTCAGTTTCCTGGCTGCTTGGAAATGAACAGGGACTTGTACTTAGGGCACTGTGTAAGGCTGTCATGTAGAGGAGTCCTTGGGTCTTCCCGCAGTCCACAGGACTGGATGCTGGGCTCAGGGCAGGGACGTAATAGAGCAGCTGGGTGTGAGCTGGGCAGTGGCCGATCCAGGACTTCAGCCTTAGATGCCTCATGCACCTGGGTTCTGGCCGCTTAGTGTCCTCAGTGATGTGGCCAGAGGCGCATGTGCTGCTAACTCAGGACTTTTGGCTCTAGCAAGGGAAAGCAGCCACCACATCATGATGGCCCAGGGCCTAGCCACCCTGGGGACCACAGCAACTTGCACAGCTCAGTGACTAAGTCCTGCCTTGGAAAGACGGGGCATGGGTGGCTGGTAGCAGTAGGAGCTTAGCTCCCCACTTGAGGGTAGAGCTCTTGTCTGTGGATGCTGGACTGGGATCTGAAGCTGCTCCCCTGGTTGGAGCTGAGCATCAAGTTGGTGCTGCATGGCCTCCTGGTACCAGCTGCAAGCTTGTGTCCCTCGAAGGCCCTGGCCCTGCAGTTTTCCAGGGATCCTGAGAAGGCGCTTGGCCACTCCTCCATGGCTAGAGGCTGTAGGCTGGTGGCCTGCTTCCCTCAGTGGGTGTGTGGAATCCAGCTGAATTTTTTGTGTCCTTTCTGCAGTGTGGGCTTCCCGTGAACTCACAGTGTGTCATATCCCCCCTCGGCACTGTGACACCCACGCCACCATGTGAGGTGAACTTCTGTGTTCTCAGGGGTGGGGGTGTGGCCTCACAGTGGACTCAGATGTGCTCGGAGGGATTTGCTCAGTGCATGGTAGCAGCTGGGTTGTAGGCCGTGCCGGACACTGCTGAGTGCCAGACGACCTCCTCACGCTTTGGGCCTTGGGTAACCCTGGAGGGTAGGGCTCTGCTGGTGGCCTCCCCTGGCCAACGAGAGGGACCAATGGGCACAGAACCCACTAGGTTTCTCAGGCCCTCACCTGTGGGCCTGCCCTCTGCCCTGGAGATGGTTGTGCCCACTGAGGCCCACTGGCTAGTCCTATGTGTGGGACACAGATGGGTAGGAGGTAGCACTTGGCAGCTGGGGGAGACCAGGATCAGGGGTCTCCTCTTGGCCTCTACCTTACTGGCCGGGGCCTTGAGGGGCTCGGGCCAGGCCTCTGTCAGGGGCCATTAGCTCCAAGTGGGTCCATGAAACTGTCCTCTGAGACACCATGCCCTCTTCTGGGAACTGGCCTTTTGGGACCTTGGAGATTGAATGGCACTGTGCCAGGAGCTGGTGTCAGGCTGATGGGGCCTGGGGGAAGCACCAGGACCTTGGACATTCAGGCTAATGCCAAGGCTAGGCACAGCTTTCAAGGCAGGCCCTGCTTTCCCCATTGGGCTCTGGGAGCCACAGGATCCCTGGCTTGACACCCTGTCCTCTAGAATTCCCTGCTCATAACTGGATGCCACTGCCAGTGTCCTGTAACTGGAATCCCGGGCTCTGTACACAGGAGGCTGAGCTTCACAGTGTGCACGCATGCGGCACAGGGGATGTCAAGGGACCTTGTACTTGATTTTACCCCTGAGCTACACTGCCAGCACTTTTTAAGGCCCTTGTCTTTTTTGAGACAAGGTCTCGCTAAGTTGCCCAGATTGTCCTCAAACATGCCATCCTGCCTTAGCCTCCTGAGTGGCTGGGATTAAGGCATGTACCAGCATACCCAGCAAGGGTGCATGCAGTTTTGAAAGCACTGGTAGGTCTAGGTTGTCCATACAGAACCTGTCTGGGCTGCCCCTGCCTGCAGTGGGGGGATCTGCCAGCCATTCCAGCCTTCCAGGTGCCAGGCAGAACCTTGGATCTTAGAAAGGTGGCTACTCTGTCTCAGTGTGGAGCATGCAGGCGAGAGAAAGGGATGAGGGACCTAAGGGCACGCAGCACTCAGTGCCCCTTGTGGGCCTGTAGACCAGGCCATTTCAGGGACTGGTTTGGTCCCCTGCTGTCCAGGTCATTTGAGAGCTGTGATCCTTGGAGGTGTGACACCCCCAAGGGGGAGAGGCAGTTGTAACTTGTGACCTTCCTGCAGGGCTGGGCTTGCTGGATGATCCAGATGGGCCTGGCCTCTGGGAGGAAGAGGTGGCAGCAGGGAGGGAAAAAGGGCAGTGAAAGGCCCAGCAGGAGCTAAGGCCTGCTGGCAGATGTGAGTCACAGGCCTGATGGGCCATGTGGGGTGCCTTAGGTGCGGAATGATAGAAAAACCTCAGGGCTACGGGGCTCCTTTGGGCACTGGGAAAGGTGTAGGGAGTCTGCTCCACAGGCTTTAGGGAAAAGCCTCTACCTGGGGGTAAGTAGGGGACTGGAAGCCTACAGGGAGACAGACTGTAAATGGGAGTGCCAGGGTAGGGTGACAGGTTTGTGGTCCCTTCCTAATGCTAGAGCACCCTCGCTCTCTCTAGGGGACAGAGATAAACATGGTTTCTTGGTGGCCCGTCTGTCCCAAGGAGGTGCAGCTCTGAAGGATGGTCAGCCCGACAGACTGTCCACAGGACTCCTCATATCACCATAGCAGGGCAGCATCCTGATGAGGGGGGGCCAGATAACTGGGTGCTGGAGCCAGGACCACCCTTACCCCCTGGTGGGTTTCACGTTAGGAAGGAACTGGGTTGGATTAGGGGGGGCCTGTGCGAGGCCAGGGGAGCACGGGGGAGCTGTGCTTGGAGATTTTGCTCTCTCCTTTCCAGTGGAGGAAGTGTGGATCCTAGTGTGCACTGGGACAGACTGGAGCTTCTGCCTGTTAGGGTGACAGGGCCTTAGTGGGTGGGGTGGTCACTGGGACTGGCTCTGTGTCTGGTAGGCTCAGGCTGCCCACCCCTAGCTGAAGTCCAGATACAACTGCACCATCACAGGGCCCAAGGGGGGACTGTTCTCCCCCTGCCCCATGCGTGTCCTGCTCCACAAGGGAGGGACCCTGTCACTAGGCCAAGGTATCCATGAAGCTTAAGACCTTTCATACCTACTTACTTGGGTGACTGCAAGACAGAATCCCCCACCTTTCCCTAATTTCCACCAAGCCTGTGACATGCAGGTGGGATAAAGTCAGGGAGGACAAGGACTGGAACACAGAGGGCTGGGGTGCCTGTGAATGTTGCCAGTCCAGTTGGCCCTGAGGCAGACCCCAGAGAGGTGGCCTCACAAAGGGCAAGTCCCAGGATTTGCAAGGAGTTGGCAGGGCAACCAGTGGCCAGAGTGAAGCTTCTCCCTCCAGATTTAAAACAGGATGGGATAGGAACCTCTGCTTTTCTGTAGTCCTGTGTACAAGGTGATGTGTACAGTTCCTCACATTGTGGTGCCCAGCCTTAGGATAGGCGGGTGGTGTGTCCCCTGCTGAAGGCAGTGACCCCCAGCACGTCACTGGCTTGCCATCAGAGGGTCGAAACCATCACCACCATGGGTGGAACAAGGGCTGGGGTCTAGCAGGTCGGGTCCAGCCTGATTTCTGCCATGGATAGTTCATGACTGCTCTACCTGTATCTTGTTTTGTTAAACAAGGTGGTCATATAGTAACTGGGTGGTTTATCCATTGTCACTGGTCCTTTTCCTAGAGGAGGTGCTGTGAACTGTGACGTTAGGATAGTTGACAGGTCAGGGCTGTCCTGGGTCACCTGACCCTTGGGGTACTGCACACTGAACTGGCTTGGAGTTGAAGTTGGCATAGCCATTATGGGAGAAGAATTTGAGTCCCTCAGCAGCAGGGTTGTGGCCTCCAGCGTCCCCTGACCTTGACCCTGATCCTGAACCCTGCGGCACTGTGAGAACGGTGAGCCGTCCTGCGCAGAACAACTCAGTGCAGAGCAGACTGTTGGCCCCAGCTGATGGATAGAGGAGCCCTAGGACCTGTTGGCCCAGGGCTCTGTGGAGAAGTGGATGCTGTGTAAATGGAGGCTATCATTATTAATGTGTAGCATTACTTTGAGGTAGCTTAGATGGCCATGTGTTGCTACCTTGCGTGTAGTAGGTTCTGTGAAAGCCTGGGCTTTAGGTTGGTCCTGATTGTGTGCAATCAGGACTTCCTGAGAGGCTCCTGGGTACAGCGGCTGGTTACCTGTCCCATGGTTCTTGCCATGCACCCCGGCTGCTGTGCAGGTCTATTTTGTGTTTGAATCCTGCCAGGTTCTGGACTCTGAGTAGAAGAGGCCCATGAGATTCAACTGGGGAGGAGAAGAAAAGAAGCCAGGTTTGGGACAGCCCCAGGACTCAGGCCCATCTGCTTGGCCTCATGTAAATCAGGGCTTTCTGGGACCTTGGTCTCTGCTGCATGGGTGGGTGTAGAAGGGCTCTGGAGACTGCTTGCCCTGTCCATTTCTTCCCTGGCATTTGTCAGCCCTCCCAGCACCCGGCACCTGAAGGTGCCCACACACACTGGTCAGATGAGATGAGGGAGGCAGTGATTGAATGCTGAGTGTTCTCCACCTTGTGGGAGTCTGAGGCCTGGGATGGGAGAAGGGGAGATCACAGAGGGATTCAGGGAGAAGACGACGCCTGGCAATGCTCAGCCTAGGGCCAGGCAAAGGGCAGATTGTTGGGGTGGGACATCCTGGCGGGTGAGTGCCTGCTGGGGGTCAGGCTCACCTGTGCTGCTGAAGGCCAGATGGCTCAGGATTTGAGTCCTAGTGGGGCTCGAGGCCTCTCATGCGGCAGAGGCATGGTCCCTGGGAGGCACCCAGCTGCCGGCCCCAGAGCCCTGTGCTAGCCTAGTAGCAGCTGGGGTGGAGCTAGTGTCCTCAGCCATCACAACAGTGTCCATCTACCCACTGGCCCCCAGAAGAAACTGTAGCTGTCGGGTCTGCAGGAGAGTGGTGGCCTGCGCAGGCCGTGCTGGTGGCTTCTTGTATGGGCAGCTTCACTCTCTTCCCTTCACATAATTCTCTGTTGTTCTGTACAAGCAACTGGAGGCTAAGTCTGAAGTACAGAAGTAGGCTATGGTTAGAAAAATAGGGCTCTGACTTACGCCGTGCTTTGCTTGCTATTCTGTCGCTGCTTTCTGCAGCCATGAGGCAGTGTTGACAAGTGCACGGGTAGGGTTATATAAGCAGCGCTGCCTGCTTGCACAGTGCAGTAAGTGCTTTCTGAAGGAAGTCCGGTTTACACAGCACTCCACGCTTCTGGTACAGTTTTTCTAGGCCGCCATTTGGGCAGAGTGAGTTCTTTTTATAAGGAAAGTAGTTTTTTTCTTAGCAAAATCATTTATCATGTTTTATTGTTCGTAATAATCTTGTTCTTAACTATTTTTGGTGTTACTATTTGTACTTGACTCTCTTCTTTCCATACCTACTAGAGTCTTTTAAAACAATTATCTATGTTTTTGTGCTACAAAGTAGGTGAGGGTGGTCTTGGGAGGTGTAGGTTTGGCAGGTTGGTGCCACGCCCTGCAGAGCACTGGGGTGTGTGTGTGTGTGTGTGTGTGTGTGTGTGTGTGATGGTGAGGCTGCTCGAGCGGAGCACCCTTGCAGCCATCTGATCTGTCTCGAGGTCCTCAGCAGAGAGAACAGGTGCCATATGGTGGAAACCAAAGCTTGTCCCCAACACCTCTGCTTCCAGGGAACAACCCAGACCACATGACCAGCTTCGAGCTGGCTCCTCCTCATAAGGTGGCTTCCCTCCCTGGCAACATCTCCGTTTATAGAGGACACCTTGAGTCCGGGCAGGACTAGTGGTAGGTCCAGGTTGTGCCTGGATGACATGACCCTAGGGATCAGGACCAGAGCCATCTACCCTCTGGCCAGTTACTCCAGCTCACCTGCTACCTGGGCCTTCTGCTTGAAGGCTTTCATGCTGGTCTGCAACCCCCAGCCGTGGGTTCCCTGTAAGTCCTAGAGAAAGGAACTTATAACTTGGGGGGGGGGTTACTGAAGCAGAAAACACATGGGCTGCCCATGAGTAATGAGCTCCCCATCATTGGAGGAGTGTGATTTTGCTGGGGATTAGATGGCATGGGTGACCTTGAGGTTCCTGTAGGCCTCAAGGGCTGAGATCCCATGGTGGGTATAATGGTTGATGCATTTTGTCAACTTGAGTAGTTTAGAAGTTTAAGCCAATCAGCAGAGGGCCAGATCCTCACTGTAGACATCCACATCTGTGCGAGAGGAGGGCATGGAAATGGGGTGAATGCTACACACACCTGCCCTAGCGGGAGGCAGCGTGCATATGAGGGAGGGAAGAGCCATGCTCTTCCCTGCCTTTTGCTCTTGATGCTTTTGCTGCCTTCTGTTGCCTCCAACTGTTGCCCTGCGCCATGCCAGCCTGCTTTGGAGCCAGCTGATTACAGACCGAAACCTCTACAAATAAACCTTTCCTTCCTTAATTTGAGTGTCGGGCATTTTGTCTCAGCAATGAGAGAAAAGTACCCGGCACAGTAGGTTCTGGATGTTTCTCAGGTCTGGACCGCTGCCCAGATCGTTGGGTCATTTGTTCTTTCCACAAACAAGTGGGGCCCTCCTGGTGCCTGTGTGGGAGGTGGGGTAGAGCCAGAGGCTTCACCTTCCCCAAGTTAGGATAGCTTCCCTGGGGCCCCGCGGAGGAGGGCAGCCAGCACAGGGAGGGGCAAGGGCAGAGCTCTTGGAACTTTGGGGCAGGGGCATGGGGGCTGGGGGTGATGTCCTGGGGCGTGGCGTGGGCTTGGAACTCTGGCCTTCCCCTGAACCTAGCAGGCTCTGGCAGGGCTCCAGGAAAGACTCCTGCTGTGGTATAAATAGATTTCTCCGAAAGGCTGGGGGCTCCGCCAGCTGCAGCAGGTGCCCCCAAGCCTGGCTAGAGGGCCCAAGAGAGAGTGGGCCCAAGGTGGGGGGCAGGCAGGCCATGTGTACAACCTCCACAGCATGGTGGGTGCTGGGTCCTTGTCCCAGGTCCCAGGCCCTAGAACTTTTCAGGTCCCAGAACTTGCCAAGATCTCTAAGGGACCCCTTTTGTGGGTAAGGAAACTGAGGCTGGGTGGCAAAGGGGCTGGGGTAGAGATGAACTGGTTCTCTGAGGCTCAGCGGGTCTACCTCCCGCTCTGTCTCTTCTGTTCTTCACTGGGCGACTTGAATTGAACCCAAAGCTTTTTCACTGAGTTATGTCCTTAGCGCTTTTAAATTAAATTTTATTTTGAGACATGGTCTCACTGTTTACTAAGTTGTCCAGGCTGGGCTTGAACTTACAATGCTCCTACCTCAGCCTCCTAGACTACTGGAACTCTAAGTATGTACCACTGGGTCCAGCTCTGGACGTTATCAGTACAGTGTGACCGAGGTTGGGGTCTGGTTGGTGGGGCAGCAGCCCACCTGAACGGTGTCCCACCAAGGTGGTCTGGGTGGAGAGGGGTGGGGTAGTGGGTGCCAGCACTGATCTGCCGTTCCTTGGCCTCTGAGATGCTGCTGGAACAGGTAAGAGCCAAGGCATGCCTCAGTACTGACTACTAGGGTAAGGCCTGGCCAGGAAGTGCACTGTGAGTGTTCCAGGGCTGCCTGGCTTGGAGGGGCAAACCCTTGTGAGCCCTTCCCCTCTGAGCACAGCCTCTGAGGTGTGGCAGGAGGCAAGGGGAGACCACATGGCTGTGCCAGGTTGGGCTACCCAGGGTGCTCTCTAGGGGAGAATGTGTGTGTGGGTGTTTTCTGCTGGGCCCCGGGCCAGCTTTCCCGGCCCACCCCTTCCCTGTGTTGACCGCTGATTGCAGGGGCCAGGCTGTCTGACTGGGAGCTGGGCTCAGAGCTAAGTTCCCAGCAGGGCGAGGCCCCACGGGACCTAGTGCACAAGGGACTCTAAGAGTCCGGGGTATCCCACTTGGAGCCTCTGAGGCCAAGGCAGGTGTGGGGGTGACACCAGGTCCCACTGGAGCTCGCAGCCTGGGGAACATACACCATATCAGGAACCCAGGGTAGAGTCTGGTGGGGGCGCTGCAGGGCTTCATGGGGTAGGACAGTACGCAGGAGGGGGTGGTGGCAGCTCCTGGGGTGACTCCTGCCTGGTTCTGCAGCCTGAGATCCAGTGCTTCAGTTTCCCGAGCTGTCTGTTGGGAGGTTAAGAGCAGCCACCCCAGGGTGTCATGAGGATCAGACAAGGAGGCGGCAGACAGTGTGTGCCGCTGGGAAAACAGAGGCAACCTTGCCGTTGGGCTGCCCAGCCCGGCAGGGACTGCAGGCTGGGCGATTCCTGTGCTCGCCCGGCTGCGTGGCCTCTGGCCGCCCTCCTCTCTGGGGCGAGAGCCCTTCCTTCCGCTCGGCCCGGCAGCCGGCCCGGTGGTCAGCGCGCCCGCTGAGGCCCGGCGGCCGCTCCCCTTCCTGCGCCTGCCGCGCTTCCTCTTCCTCGCCAGCTTGCAGCCGCCCTTTGTTTCCCGCGGGCCGGGCGCGGCTATCTTTAGGCGGCAGGTGCCGAGCCCGCTATCCTGGTCGCTGGCCGGTCACCGCCCCCCACGTGACGCCGGGCGCTATAAATAGCCAGCCCGGCCGGGATCGGCAGAGCTGGCGCTGCGGGAGGGCGCGCCCGGGTCTCGGGCGCAGCGCGGCCCGCCGGGCAGGCGCATGGAGGCGGCGGCGAGCCCTCGGGCGCGGGTGAGCCAGGCGGGGGAGCGGCGGGACCCTCCGGACCCTCTGGGGGGAACCCCGGCCCCGCCCCCGGGAGGTGGCAACCTGGTGAGCGGGTGGGACGAGCCCGCGAGTCCCTCACTACATTCAAATCCTCAGTGGCTTCTGGGACTCAGCCCACAGATCACAGTCCTGCGTCTCCTGGGAAAACACCGAGCCTAAGGCTCCAGATGCCTCCTCCAGGATCAGAGGGTCCCCTGTTTAGAAGGAGCCCTTCCTTTCTGAAGTCCGGGTGATTCAAACTCCCGAACTAGCTGTGCTTCCCCAGCCTCAGACTCCTTTTCTTCATGCTGTGATTCAATGTTGTTCTTGCTGCCTTAGACTTGGGGTTGAGAAAACCCACTTCGCGCACACAGGGTCTGGCTGAAGACCAGAGAATGTCTTTTTGTCTCTCCCTGGCCTGTTTCCTCATCTGGCAAAGGGAGAGATGGGACTCCCTTAAAGGGTTTTTGAAAAGGAGCGGTTCTGCAGAAAGCAGAGGGCTGGAGCACTGGCCAGAGAAGGCTGGGCCAGGATCCCAGGAAGGGGCGGGCCAGAGGGAAGGAGGAGCTTAAGCCAAGTAGGGTGGCATAGGTAGTGGGCATGGAGGCTGGGCCAGAAAAAGCACACAGTAGAGGGTGGGCAGGTAGCCTGTGCTTGTGCTACAGATGGGGAGTCTAGAATTGGGCCATGGGGAGTCCTTACTGCCTGAGGGCGAAGGTGGGGCAGCCTGGCGTGGGATTCAGGGATGGCAGGTGGGGACCATGGGTCTTGGGTCTGCCCTATCTAGGGTTGGGTGCAGGGCTCTGATAGCAGGGGCTTGGCCTCTCCCTGTAGCTGGAGGCTTTTCAGGCCTGCATCTCTGGGCTTTTTGTTGACCTCACTTGGGGATATTTTAGAGAGGAGGCTCTTACCCATGGGCCAGCTGCAGGCAGGGCTGAAGCACAGGGGGAGTTCTAGGGTAGGAGGGCCTCACATCCCTGGTTTGGATTCCTGGGAAAAGGCAAGTGGCAGAGGCAAGGCAAGTGGTGGGAAGTGTCAAAAGACCAGACTTGCTCCAACCTAGACTCAGTCTAGCCTAGGCTCTGATGTTGCTGCTGACCCAGCCCAGTCTCACCCCAGCTCCTTGCAGGCTTCTGATAACTATGGGTCCCCACGAGAGCAGTATGGGATGACTCAGGCCCCCTCTGCCTGGTGGCTCTCCAGCTCTCAGCCAGGAGGTGCCCTCCTCTAGTACTGGGTAGCAGAACAGGCTGTGTGCTGCAACCCTGGGTTATCAGGTCTTCAGGCCCTGTAGATGATGGGGTCAGCCTCTTAAAAGAGGCTCCGGAGTCCCGTAGCAATATTGGGCCTTTTCTCTCCTTTACCTTTATAAACACGAGCCTGGCTCCAGTGTGTGCGCGCACACATGCGTCCCCCAAGGCCCCCAGGTGCATGTGTGCTATTAGCTTAGGGCGGCTTTCCTCATTGCACTGAGGTGGTTGCGTAGTGGGCACAGGTTAGGGACCCGGGTGGCTAAGCCCGGGAGAAGCCGTCTTCCTTCTGCTTTTCCCTCCTATCTGCGGTATTCCTGCTGTGGTGGTTGAGGCTGGCATGGGGCTGCAACCCCTGCCCTGATCCTGGGAGCAGCAATCCTGCCTTGATATGGAGAGCAGGCTGAAGAGTCCGTACCTCCCTCGCAGCCAGAGCTGGGACAGCGAGATCTGTGTCCAATGCTCAAGGCCAGCAGTGGTGCCTCTGAGTCCAGGGTCCCACCATCGCCCTTCCTCCCCTTGGCTGTGGCTCTGGGGACCCAGCTACTGGGTGGGCAGTTGGAGAAAAGGGTGCTGAGGCAGGGAAAGAGGTAAGAGCTGGAGGGCAGGGGAGCAATGGAAGGCTGCGAGGTGCAGGGTCTTTTCCTTGGGTAGAGGAGACAGGGGTGTGGACACACAGGAGTGATGAGAAATGGAGGCTGGGCTGAAGCCCTGGCCGGAAGGATCTGCTAACCACTGAGGCACAGTGGAGGGACCCTGGAAGCGTCGTGTTTCACCGTTGTGCAGATAGGGAAACGGAGGCCTCAAAGGCCAGTCACATGTCCAGGGTCCGTTTGCCCCTCTGTGAGGAGTGGGCTGGTGCTTCTGGGGACCTTAGGAGCAGTTTGATCTGCAGAAAAAGAGAGGCAAGGAGTAGATGTACCAGGGGCTGACTTTATGACCCCAAGCAGTGTCCTTCTTCAAGGCCCTGTCATGGTTAGACCTCACTCCAGGCCACCTGTGCTGTCACCACCCTGGCATGTGCCTGGCAGCTGGTCCACTCCGAGCTCCTAAAGGGCAAGGCAGCTTGTTTTCCTCCCTGCTTGGCTAGCCTGTGAGTAATCAGGGCCAGGGGCAGAGGCCAGGATGGGGAAGTTATAGTGGTTCTCAGCTGGGTAGCTGTCACCCTGTCCTTAGCGGTTTCCCTGAGGGTGGGCTGTCCATGGGGATCTGGGCCCTGCCATTCCTCAGTGGCCAGTAAGCCTGAGGAAAGCAACTGTTCTGAGAATGTGTGTAGAGTGGGCTATCTGGTGACTCAGGCAGGTAGACCTGGAGTCTTGTTGGGGTTCAGCATGCTGGATGGGGTGTGTCTGGCATCTTCTTCCTGTGTTCCTCACCCATCCTGGTGACTGTGCCTGCATGTCCTTTGTCCTTAGGGCCCTGGGCCAGCTCTGTTCTTTCTTGGGTTTTCACATAGGGAGACTGAGGCAGAAGCAGGGCCATTCATTTCCTTCTCCTCCCCCAGATGTTGCCTTCTGAAGACCAGCCTGCCATCGATGGAGTGGCCCTTGTGGGCCAACCCTGAGCACTGCTGTGCTGCCCAACATTGCCCCAGGCCTGCTGCTAAGGAAGCCACACATCTCTGGCCCTCCCTATCACCTGCGCCTGCTGATGGCCTCTGCTGCCAGGCCTGGTGTCAGCTCTTCTGACTGAGTCCCCGTCCACCCTCCAGGACTTGCCATACACCAATGGGGTAGCGTGACCAAGGGCCTATGCATCAGAGACCTCCTGCCTGCCACAACTGTGACCTCTGCCCCACAGCAACCAGAATCTGTTCCAGTCCAGTTTTCCTCAAGGCCTTGGGGGTTTGGAGCCCACTTTAGAGCAAAGGGGGTCCTTCCCCAGTGAAGGACCCACCCTAGACACTGTGTGGTGGCCACATTCACTTGGGGATTTTTAGATGTTCTTTGCTGAATTTTTGGGTTGTTGTTATCCCCTTTGTACTCAGCCAGCTGGAGAGACGGGATTTTGGAATTGACCATCTTACTTTGGGGGACTGTTTTACTACTTTTTTGGGGGGTAGGGTTGGGTTTTCTTTTTTAATTATCAAACGTTGAACAGCTTTCTTTTCCTTTCTTAAGCACTTGTACAATATTTGTGCAGGGTGTAGGGGTGGGTTTTAGAAAGTCTTTTTCTCAGACAAGTACAAGGATATTACTCTACTTGGTTTTCTGACGCTGGTTTGGCTCCTCTGGCTGCATCCCCAGCCCTCTCTCAGCCCCCTCCTGCCCTGTCTTCCACCCTCGGGAGACATGGCGCGAATGAACCGGCCTGCCCCGGTGGAGGTGAGCTACCGCAACATGCGCTTCCTCATCACGCACAACCCCACCGATGCTACCCTCAGCACCTTCATGGAGGTGAGTGGGCTGGGCGGGTGGCAGGCAGAGGGCCCAGGAAACCTGGTGAGCAGGTACAGGCCTGAGCTGGTGAAGGGAGGCACAGCTGTCCACACACAGTCCTCTCCGTGCAGCTGAGTCCAGGCACCTGTTGCAAGGTCCTAGAAGGGGTACAGGGAGATGTTTGGGGGGAGTCTCAGGATCCAGTAGGTTTGCTGGGGCCAGCATGTGAGCAATGACACTTGCGTCTGTGTAAATCCGGGTGGGTGGAGAGGTGAGGACTCTGTGTCATGGGATGACACAGGAGGGAGTGACCACTGAGCTCTCGAGGGGTGGCACGCAGAGGCCTGCTGCCTGAGACCCCCACACTTGTGGCCAGGTGTATTAGAGTCTGTGATGGGAATGGACCACTAGAGCTGTCAGTGTTTGCAGACCCAGGGCCATTTGCAGGGCTGGCGGCTGTATGTGGGCTAATTACTGAACCTGTTACATGAGGCATTTTGAAGCCCCATCTCAGCTCTCCCTTCCCTGATGTGAGATGAGTTGTTGCGGGCTTGTCGTAGTCAAATGAGGATGGGCATGTGGGTGTGAGAGGGTATGGGTGGGGAATTGTACAGGGAGCCTGGACTCTGGACCCTGAGCCCAGTGCCCTACTGAGGGTGACTGCCCCCTACAGCTGAGAGACCCTTGAGATAACAGCAGGACTGTGGGAAGGACTGGCAAGCACAGCACTGTGTGTGGCTGGGGCTAGGGCTTAGGGTATAACCAGGTGAAGGGCTCAGTGTGTGCAGGATGAGGGCTCAGTGCGGAGCCAGGCACACGGTCCAGAGAATGACGAGGATCAGGGCCCAGAGGGATCAGGGCTCAGCATGTGCAGGATAAGGGCTCAGTATGTGGTAGGGTCAGGGCTCAGTGCTGAGCAGGATAGCAGCTTCCTCCACTGAAGGCACAGAGGAATTCTGAAGTATCCTGTGGCCCCAGAGGTGGGCACCCCCCTCTCACTCCCTGCATTCTCAGAATACTTAGATCCTGGTTTCTGTGTGGCTGGTGCCCCTGTTGCATGGCCAGTAGGCCCCAGTGATCCCTCACCATTCCCAGAATATCTGTTAGGAGCAGGTGGGGGTGGTGCTGGCCCTGCCCGTGCCTGGGTATAAATATCCCTTATCTGGCTGTGAGCTTGATGACCTTTTGACTGGTCAGCGTGGGGTTTCCCTCTGGGTGTCAGCACCCTACTCTGGCTTCCCTGCTGCCCTGAGGCCTCCTGCTTATGGGACCTGCCCCTTAAGAGACCCATTCAGGCAGCCGAAGAAGGAGGGGGCCCTGCCTGCTGGGACACAAGGGGCTTTGTCTAGTAAATTGACCCTGCTGGTAAGAGTTGGGGTACTGGGCAGTGCAGCAGCTAGAGGTGATGTGCAGTGGGCTGACTGAGTGGTTGAGTGTGGATTATGGTAGACAAAGGTGGGGGTTCCTGCCTGTCTTTAGTAGCTGAGGACAAGGCACCTGAGATATTAGGCGACACCATCTGCCAGTCACTGGGCCTGAATCTATGCTGTCTTGCTATGGGGACACAGCCCTGGAGGGGTGTCAAGGGGGATGCAGCCCTCCCCTGGGCCTGAGGCATTCTGCTATGTCCTAGCCAGGGGTTTGGTTCTGAGCCCCCCAGCCCCTGCCCAACCTGCTCCTTCACACCCTGCCAGGATCTGAAGAAGTATGGAGCCACCACAGTGGTGCGAGTGTGCGAGGTGACCTATGACAAGGCCCCGTTGGAGAAGGACGGCATCACTGTTGTGGTGAGGGGGCACGGGGACACTGTGACTGCCCTGGGGGCAGGGCTCAGCTAGGGGTGGATATTTGTTGCTGAGAGAGGCACATGGGCCTCTCTGGGGTCACCTGGGTGTCTGACGGGCCATAGGCATGTGGGCACCTGGAGGAGGCCAGAGATGGGGACATGTAACCAAGAGAAAGTCACCCCTCCTGAATTCTTTTCTCGGACTTGGGCCACAAGGCAGGGTTCAAGTTTGTTGGTTGAAGCCGTGGCTCCTGTGGTTGGGTCCTCTTATGTGTTAGGGGTGGGGCATGTCTGTATTCTACCAGGTGCCACCAGATCCCAGTCTTATGGCAGCCTGGAGCCCTTTACATAGTCCCATCTTAGGGAAAGCAAAGTGTGGGGTCCATATGATCTGAGGCCACATAACCAGGGAATGAGGGCCCCTTGAAGCATGGCTCTCACATAATGACCTGGCCCTGCCTGCCAGGTGTGCTTGTCATGGGGGTCGCCTGAGCCCATCAGCCCGCCAGGTGGGGATCACAGCCTTCCCAGGGGCCTTGCTTGTCTCGGCAGGCCTCTTACCACTTCCTGTCTGGAGCTCTGGCTGTGGTAGGCTGTGGAGGCTGTGGGGGGCCCTGGGGGCTGCTTCCTTGGTTCCCACAGCCCTACAGATCCAGTGCAGGTGGAGGGTGGGGTAGCTCCGTGGCCATGAGCCTTCGGGTTGGGCCACAGTGCCTGGAGCCCCAGAGCCAGCCCTATGAGGTCCCCCGAGCCCTGGCACAAGGACTTTGCACCCTAGGCAGTGGGGCGTGTGGTTCTCTGTGTCCTCCTTGTCCACAGCTGTAACTGTGCATAGCAGCACTGCCTGGGCATTGGAGTGTGTGTAGGAAGAACCTGTCTTTTGGGGTCAGGAAGGCCTAGGCTGAATCCCACCATTGCCTCTTTCCATCTGTGGACCTCACAGGTCACTCTGAGCCTCAGGGTTCTTACCTGGTAGTTGCTTGGGAGGATTCGAGACAAAGGCATGGAAGCACGTCTCGGCACAGGGCATCAGCAGCCCCTCCTGCCCTTCCCCAGCAAGCAGAGGGATGGGGGTTAGATTAAAGGCAACACCCATGGGCCCCCGAGCATTCGCCCCATAGCAATCCATGCCAATCCTGGGGCAGTCCCTCATGCACGTGTCTTACCAATATATGATTGTCTTGTCCCCTGCAGTGCACCCTGGGCTGGCTGCCTCTGATGGAGAATGGCTTCACCTCCCCATTTGGGTCTAGCTGCTGTGCCGAGCCCAACTCCCAGAAATGGGGCCTCACCCACAGCCCTGTCTTTACTTTGTTGTACCTGGCCTGTGTGGCAGCCCAGGGGGCTGGGGATACAGCATTCATAGGGTTGCAGTCTTGTTCGTTACTGCAGGGGACAGGTCCCCTCAGGCCAGCCACTGGTATTTGAGTGGGAAGGACCACTTCTTGTGCTGATAGAAGGGTGTAGAGGGTGCATGGGGGCATTCCAGAGGCTTGTACTCAGAAAGGATGGGGTGATTCGGGAAGGCACCCGGGAGGACCGAGGTGAAGCAGGCAGGATCAGAGCGTCAAGGTGCCCATAGCCCAGCTAGCCCTCTCGCTAGCTCCTGGCATTCTCCTCCCCTCCCAGCAGGCACAGGGTGGCAGGGTAGCCATGCCAACTCCTACAGGTTGGGTCCTCATAGGCTGGTTCACCCACAGGACTGGCCATTTGACGATGGGGCCCCCCCACCCAGCAAGGTGGTAGAGGACTGGCTGAGCCTGCTGAAGGCCAAGTTCTGCGATGACCCTGGAAGCTGCGTGGCTGTGCACTGTGTGGCAGGCCTGGGACGGTGAGTCAGGGGAACAGGTGGAAGTGGGGGAAACAGGGGAACAGTGGAGAGATGGGGCTGTAGACCTCGGGTGCTGCCATTGCTGGAAGCTCTCTTGGAGCTTGGGGTCTGATAGTCAGGCGGGACACTCTCACTTCCCAGCTTGGGCCACACCCACATGATCACCCCAGAGGCCCGACTCCCCAAAGGCGAGGCTCCCCTGACAAACCCTCTAATGGCCTGGCAGGCAGGAAGTCCTTCCCGAAGTCTGACCTGACTCCTTCCTGCAGTGGTTGCTGCCCTGTACTCCTCCAAAGACACAAGGGCGCCCCTGTGAGCTGGACCATGAATGCATCTCTGCTCAGAGAAGGATCAGCAGCTTGGACCTCACTGAAAGGACCTGAGCAGTGGAGCATGGCGTTCACAGCCAGCCTATACTGAGCCCTCAGCCTGGGACAGACCTGAGCTAAGGCCTTCATCTATGTGCCTTAGTTTCTCTGTGATGCATTTTACCCGTGAGACACTGAGAGGCAGTCCAGCCCCCCTGGGGTTGCACAGGAAGCTTAGGAGAGTCAGGATCTGGTCCCAGGTGATTCACTGGGCTGGTCTCCAGCTCTGTGCCCTTCCCAGGGGAGCTGAGAGGACTGGAGTGGGTCTGGCCCCTGTGAATGCTCCCCATCCCCTTCATCCTCAGTAGGGAGCATATCAGGGGAGGGCTAGGGCATAGAGGCTCAGGTTACCCCAGCCCTGTTGTCTGTTTACAGCGCTCCAGTCCTGGTGGCACTGGCCCTCATCGAGAGTGGGATGAAGTATGAGGATGCCATCCAGTTCATCCGGCAGTGAGTGGCCAGCTGTGGGGCTGAGTGGGCAAGTGCTTGGGGGCCTGGGATGGCACTGTGGCCTCTCCTCACACCCCCCACTCTGGTAGTGCAGTGACCTCCCACAACCCCACCCGTACCACAGGTCTTCTCTTTGCTCATGTGATTCCCTTGGTCTGAGGCTACATGTGGCAGCAGGGCTGGACCAGCCTTGGGACAGTCAAGAGCCAAGAGCCAGCAGCAGCAGGGGTGCAGGATGACTGTGCTCCACCTCTGCAGCTGGCCAAAGGAGCAGCCAGGACCTTCTGCGGCATGCCCCGGTGTTGTCTTCTCATTGCTGAAACAAAGTGTTCACCACCCAGAGTTAAAGGAGGAAAGGTTTAATTTAGCTCTGTTTATAGAGGTTTCAGTGTATAAGTCAGCTGGCTCCAATGCAGGGTGGTGTGGCAGAGGGCCATCACAGAGGTGAAATAGTTCATGGTGTGGCAGGCAGAAAGCAACAAGCAGCAGGCATCAGCAGCCTGCCTCTGGGCGGCGCTACCCGGGTGAGGCATCTGCCATTAGTCAGTCCGTTCAGCCTCAAGCAGAACTATGCTAATTCCAATCAGCAGGCTAATTTAATACCACGCCCCTTAATCTGGTGTCACACACCCTAGATCCAGCACCTGTTGAGGATCTTGGATATGGTCCAGGCTCTCAGTGGGAGGCAGGAATCTGAGCCTCCCAGTGTCGTCTCTATGCACCGGGTGCTAGCTAGCACCAGGGCCTGGCTGCCTTCCAGCCTGTTGTTCCTGGCGAGGCCCTTTGCTGCTCTCCTTGGAGGTTTCTAGCCAGCTGCCTTCTAGTCACTGGGTGGCCTCCCTGGGGAGGACTCCCATCTGCCAGCTCAGCCTGATCTTGTCCCTTCCCCCCACCTGTGTAGTGTGCACACACAAGTTTCACACACACACACACACACACACACACACACACACACACACACACACACTCTCTTGTTGGGTGCACTCTGGCGCTGCCCTGAGACAGCCTCTGCCAGGACTCAGCATCTTCCCGAGGCATGCTTTTCACTAGCTTGCCTCTTGACATGATCATACCTGCAGCTGCAAGTATCTTGAGTGGGCCTGGGTAACATGCACATGGGGGCGTGGATACCCAGACACATGCACACCTTCAAACACATGTCATACCAGGACACGTGTGTTCTTGTACTTGGGCACATGCACAAGCATAGCAGTACACACGTGGGTGCACTCATCCTTTCTCTCTCCAGGCTCTGGGATGTAGTCCTGGGCAGGACTGGTTGCACAGAGTGCGCCAGGCCTTTGAGTTGGTGGTACCCTCTGCAGTATACCTCTGCTTGTGGGTCCTGCAGCCTAAGGCTGTGCCAGGCAGGGCAGGCCGAGTTCTACTGGCCACGAGGAGAAGCTGCAGCCCATTTGCTCTGTGTATGTGTGGGGTGGACAGTTGGCCATGCCAGAGCCTGGGTGACTTTCTGACTGACCCCATCTCCCCAGGAAGCGTCGTGGCGCCATTAACAGCAAGCAGCTCACCTACCTGGAGAAATACCGGCCCAAACAGAGACTGCGGTTCAAAGACCCGAACACACACAAGACCAAATGCTGCATCATGTAGCTCAGGCTTTGGCCAGGCCTGGGGCCTCTCATGGTTTGCTCTTCCTGTCCTGGCTGACCTACGTGGGCCTGTCTTCCTGTGCCTCGGCCCCCCTGTGTCCCAGGAGTCAGGTAGCTGTATGTTCCGTGTCTTGGGCACGTGGCTCCCAGACTGGTCATCCCCCATCTCCGGACCTTCTGCCAGCGACCTTCAACAAGCCCACCCCTACCACAGGTTTCTTCTCTCACCTGGACATGGCGGTGGGTGTATTTTTAACCACTGGGCCCAGCCCCTCAGTGGCGGCCCCTTATCCTCTGCTGTTCTTGGCACCTTAAATTATTGGATCCCGGAGCAGTCAGATGCTCTGGACACTCAAAGGCAATAAAACAGGAACCGTGATTGTGTGTGGGGAGTGTGTGCAGGGCCAGGTGGCGTGGACTGTGGCTTTGGGGTCTGTGGTTGCTGGGAGGCAACTGAAGCCTATGCTCCCCATAGGCTGGGGTTCCAGCATGGTCCTGTGGTGCCCCCTGGTGGCCATATGGGGGTCCTGTGCTCCAGTTTGGGTTTGTATCTCCGACATACCCACGTGGAACTGGGCCACTATTGGGTTGCAGGTTGGGACCTTAGGGGGTGAGGCTGGGTTACCAGCATTGCTGCTCTGCAAGTCAGGGTGAGTTCCTGTGGCAATTTTGGGGCTTTGGGTCCTCAAAGTGGGGAAGGCTCCAGCAGGGCTTGCATCTCAGCCTTGAAGGCCCAGGGAAGGGTCCCAGCAAGTGGTGGGGTGAGCTTCAGGTACGGAGGCCACCAGTGGCTTAGAGCTGAGGAAGGCAAATGCTTTCTGCCTGGCTGTGGGCACATGGAAGGATGTGCGTGTAGAGAGGCTGCCCAAGGGCCGGGCTCACACTGCTTCCTGCTTCTGGGTATAGGTACCTAATCTGGGGGCTGCCTGCCTATGGAGGAAGGATGTAGGCGAGCAGGGGCAGGACTGGGAGCGTGGGCCCAGGGCTGGCCTGGCTGAGTATAGAGGGGCTGGCAGCGTTGTTGCCCCGAGGCCTGAGCCATTGACACCCGCCCACAGGCCTTCATTGACCCATCCCCTTGGCCAACGCCTAGGCTGGTGCTTCAGCCCCAGAAGGGACCCAGATCACTGCCTGTCTGCATCTGCCACCTACCCTGTGGCCGTTCTCTCCCCAGAACCCTGCCTAGCCTGTTCTCCTCCCACACTACACCTACTCTGAAGGGTCTTAGGAGAGCTCAGTTGGCCCCCGAGATCACTTTCTCTGCTCTTCCAGGAGGGCGAGCTTGTCCATGAGCTCCGTGGTGAGCCCCTACCAGAAGCTTATTCCGCCAAGGCAGCGCCCCCCACCTGGGCCTGACTCCTGCACTCCCAATGAGGGCACTGCGGTGAGGGAGAAGACCCGCCTGCTCCACCAGGCCTAGCATTGAGCTGCTATTCCTGCAGGGGCCATGGCAGAGCACCTGCTGTATGCCAAGTTCCCCGAACCTGCCTGTCCCCAGAACTCAGCTAGCAGCCCTTGCTGCCTCATCTCCTGTCCTCAGAGGAGGACAGATTCCTGGAGCCTGAGGGGCGTGGCCAGTCAGTGTTGGCTCCAGGAAGCCCCTTGGGAGCCTCAGGCTTTTGCTGAGTGAGGGCAAGAGGAACTGCAGGGGACTCTGGGCAGCCAGTGGGGCAGCTAGCACACCCACCCTGAGGAGACTGCTACCCTGCTGAGACAGCTCTGCCACCTGCCAGGCTGGATCTAAGCCACTGTCGCCAGCCAAGGGTAAAGCAGAGGGGCCTTCAAGACAGGTGTCCATGAGGTTGGGTGCAGGTGAGGTTTGTGACAAGGCAAACTACCCCTCCCTCCTACCCAAGTCCCCCAAGCAGCTCCACTTCTGGAAAAAACTGAGGGAGGAGACTGTGCGTGGCCAGCTGGCCTGGGCTCCTGGGCTCCTGGGCACAGGTCTACCAGGTCTGTCAGTGTTTAGTTTGTCCTCTCCTTAAGCACACCCATGGACTCTATCTAAGGCACATTTGGAGGAGGTCACTGTATTTCTTTCAATCCTTCCTCCAAGTCCCAGGGCTTGCACCCCAGGCAGCATGGCCCACCCCAAGATACACACAGGTTTGGAGTTAGGGAAGATGGGCTGGGATTCTGCTGGGGAGGAAGGTGCTTAGCCTGAAGAGGCTGGGCTTGCCCACTAGGCCTGGGGGTGTTGCAGGAGCAGTTTCTAGCATAGGTGAGCTCAGGAGCTGTCAAAGCAATCCGGACCTAGGAGTGAAGGGCAGTAGAAGGCCCTGCTAGAATGCTGTGTGGAAAGCTGGCTGGTCTGTCATTGTCCTGGGAGACCCCTGCTGTGACTCAGGATGAGCCTTGGGCCCCCGGCAGGGCAAGCCCCCCCCCCCATCTTCTCTTACAAGGCCACGGCATTTTTAGATGGAACATCAGAGGCCCACATAGTCCAGGCCTTGCCTCAGGCCTTGCAGCTCAAATTCAGTGCTTTTGTACCTGGGAGGGCCGGCTGCCAGCTCTGACTGGAGGAGGAGGTGGAAGGGAGGTTGGGCTGGGGCCTGTCCCCCACCATTGGTCCCTCAGCCACTGCCAAACCCCAGGCTAGAGGCAGACTGAGAGCCATGGTCCCGGCCAGTAGCTCCCTGCAGCTGTGAGTGCCAGGACTTGGGCTTATCTCTGGGCAGGAGGGGCAGGCCATTTGCAGGCTCTACCCACCACAGCCTCTGCAGCCCCCTATCCCGTTAGCCTTCCTGCCAGTGTCTTCTATGGCTTGGCTTGCCTACAGTGAGGCCCAAGGGTGGAAGGTGAGCAGCCGACAGGTGTGATGCTTTTTTTTGTTTGTTTGAATCTAGACCTTTCTTTCAAATGGAAAAGTTATACAATGAAGCTCTGTGTGCCAGGCTGGCCTTTGAGGGTGGAGGGAAGGAGGGAGAGGGTGGAAGGACAGCAGGAAGTCACTTCTGGTATCTGATTGATTCATCCTGCAAGAAGCAGAGCTGCCCGGTGGCAAATTCCTGGATGCTGGGATCTGGGTCTCTTTCGAGTTCTTGCAAAGCTTCAGGAGAGAAGGTTTAAGTCAGAGGTAGCCATGGCCTGGGAGAAGCTCCCCTCATTCCATCTGGCTGAGGTCCCAGAGAATTCCCTTCCACATTCTTAAGGCAGCTGTGGGGCCCTTGTTTCACGGGAGCTGAAGAATGGGCTGACCCATGCTCTGGTGCTGAGAGCGAGGCCTGGGGAGGGGATTGGGTGGTGCCGAGGTGGCCTCTGGGATGCTTCTGCTTAGGCCAGGGGTCTTGTGTTGTTGCTGCCCTGGGCTTGGGGGGCTGGAAGAGCCCTGCTCCTAGGGGCCTCAGTCTTGCCATCTTTGAAATGGTCTGAGGATGCTGAGCTGGGCCTGGGGCAGGGGCCACACTGCTTACTGTGGAGCAGCATCTCGATGTCCCCGGTGCTCTCCATCTGGGACATGGCCTGGGGGAAGTAGCAGATGGTATAACCTGCGGGAAATGGGGTGCAGCTGGCCAGCGGGTAGCAGCTCCGACCTCTCCGAGGGCCCAGGCCCCTCTTCCTCAGCCCTCAGCCCCTTCACCCACTCTTTTTCCTCCTGCTGGTGGGTGGGTCAGGGTGGGCATAGGGCAGGCTAGGCCTGGTGGGTCTCCAAACTTGGTTCTCCCTCTGCCCACCTATGAAGATTATTGCCCAGGTTTTCATGTGATGGTGGCAGCTGTACAGGTACTTGAGGGCCTGTTCCAGGTGGATGCTGAACTCTTCCTGGCTGCGGGTCATCTGATGAGGGGACAGCCACCTGTCACTGTCTGGGGCTAGGCCCAGAGGGACCACTCATCTCCATCCATGTCCCCTCCAAAGCCTTCAGAACAAACAGGATACAGCCAGCCCGGCTTCACCACACCCTGACCCTCACCAGGCAGGTCCAGAGGAAGTGGCAGGCACTGAGGCTGCGCTCCCAGGCCAGGATGCAGAAGAGGATGTGCCGTGGCTGCCAGCGTAGCAGGGTAGCACAGCGGTAGAAAGCAAACTTGGCCTGCTGTGGAGATAGCCACGGGGCGGGGTGGTGGTGGTTCCCCACTGCCTGGTCATCCACAGACCACGGCTCGGGTGAGCATCAGAGGAAGCCTGCCATGCTGGTGCTGTGGGGGACATGCTCCTGCCCACCCAGATGCCCCTGTGCAGCGCTTCTGCACTAGGTACACATGGATGAGGCAAAGAGAGTTCTGTCCACATTCTGGCGAGTTTAGGGAGTGGCTGAGCCCTGCCTGAGCCTGGGATGGGCCCCAATAGTGAGCAGAATGGACAGCAGAGTCCTGTGTGGTGGGGAGTAGGGTGGGGTGGGGTAGGGTAGGGTGGGAGGTGGGGTAGGGTGGGGGAAGGGCTGTGGTTCCGGTGCTGGCTCAGGGAGCCCCTTACTGTGCCACCTGCCTGCCCAGCCCCCTGGCCAAGGAGAAGCCCTATTAACCTGTCCTGTCGCAATGGGCACTGACCGTGGCGACAGCTGGGCATTGGTCCTTTAGGTGCAGGAGCAGGGGCACCATGCTCTGGTACACCTGGGTAAGGTCACTGAGCTCCCCACCTGCCATCGAGGTCACGAGTTCCCCAAATAGTGCCATGGCTGCTGCTCGAATCTGGTCCCGCTCCTGCAAGACAGGTCTCAGACAGAGCCCAGCTCCCACCCGACTTGGGGCTCCAGCCCAGTGGGTTCTCTCCGCAGGGCCCTTTAGCTAGGCCTCTGTCTCCCAGTACAGAGCCAAGCCGCGTCCCTTAAGCAGGACTCCAGGGAGGGGCCAGGCCTTCTCCCTCAGATAAAGTTCCTAGCCTGTGTCCCAGGTCAAACTCGGAGACATAAAATCAATTTCATAACAACAGCTTGAAGCTGTCAGGAATGCAGCTCGGGTGCGTGCGTGCGTGCGTGCGTGCGTGCGTGCGTGTGTGTGTGTGTGTGTGTGTGTGTTATTCCCCCTATTTCCCAGTGAAGGAGAAGTAGTCCCTTTAAATGAGAACCCGTCAGTCCGAAGGCTGAGGTTTTTGGCGCAGTTTTGACTTGAGGGTCAGAGCAAAGCGATGCGTTCGTGTTCAGGCATAGGAGGGAGCCGAGCGCCATCTGGTGGACAACCAGCCAACCTGGTCCACCTGCAGGACATTAAGGTCGCCTGCAGCCTGATGTTAACAGGTAGGGGCTGAGAAGACAGCTCAGTAGAATAATCCCCGGTTCCGAAAAAAAAAAAAAAAAAAAAAAAAAAGAGGGAGGCACCCCAGCCCGTCTGATCCCTGCGCCTACGTCGTCGAAGAAAGTGTGGATGCTGATGGCGACATTGAGGCTGTAGGCGCCTGCGCCCTGCATGCCCAGGCAGTGCAGCGCTTCCGACATGGTGTTCATGATGCCCACGACCGCTAGCTCATTCTTCTGGAAGAAGCCTTCGAGGAAGTACGGCAGCTGCGCGCGGAGCAGGCTTTCCTGTGGGCAGCAGGGTGGTGGGTGGCGGCCGGGGACCCACTCCTCTGGCCCTGTGCACCCACATCCTGACCAGCTGTGGTCCTCTTGCCCCACCTGTGGCTGTGTGTTCCAGTGCCTGGAGCTGCAGATCCCACTCACCCCCACCCATCAGGAGCCCGTGGCTCTGGGTGGGGCCTCTTCTCCCTATCCCACTTGGGGTCTTTGAGGAATGACAGGAGAGACAGGAATGCACAGGGCCCTCCGTGCTACTTGGGTTCCAGCTCCTTCCTACTCCCAAGCCTAGGACACCCCCACCTTTGCCCCATTTCCAGGCTTGCCGTGGGTCACATGGGTTCTGACGCTGGGCCAGGAAAAGGCTGGTCATGTTCATAGCCAAGTCGCTAGTTCCTCTTATAACTGGTATTTTGTGTGCACCAGCAGAGGCTCCAGGCGTTTTGTGTTGCAAGAGGCCCTGTGGTTCTGTTTTCACACCTTTGCTTTGAACGTGCATTTCCAATTTATTCCCAGCCAGTTTGGCTGCCCCTTTGTTTGCACTGCCTTCCGGAATCCTCAGGTGCATCGTCGGGAAGCAGTGCGGCTGTTTCCTGTCATTGGCTCCTTGTGTGCAAGCCAGGTTGGGTTTTTTTTAAAATTTTTTAAACTTTTAAATAAGTTTGAAGCAGATTTTGTTGGCTTCCTAAGCTCCATTTCATTTAAAAATATTAAGTTTGTTTCCCCCAAGTGAGTCATATGACAGCACTGCACACTTCCTGCCTGTCTGTAAGAGCTAGTGTGCCAGGACCAGGTTCCTGCTATGGGCAGCACTGGCAGGAGGGGATTCTCATGGGATGGGCAGAAAAGAAGCTGAACAGCATGATATGCTGTCCTGTGCTCAGGTGGGCTGGCCTACTTTGTCCTGTCATGTCAGCCCACATGTCCCTGCCCCGATAGTCTTCCCTGCCCAGGTGCTCAGGGGTCTGTCTGTTCCCTCTGGCTCATACCTCAGGGATGGGCAGAGAACTACAACCTCTTCTTTTTTTTTAATATTTATTTTTTTTATTTATTACATTTATTTATTGTGTGTGTGTGTTTGTGTGTGGCCAGCTCAGCCCACTAGGGGGCGGGGCTGGCTGGCATGTGGTGCTGGGGGATCGAACCGAGGTCCCTGTGCTTTGCCAAGCTTGTTTACAAGTAGGTGCTTTAGACCACTGAGCCATCTCTCCAGCCCCTACAACCTCTTCTTCATACCAAGCCTTCCTGGTCCAGCAGGCCCTTGCCTGCCTTCTCCATTCCCCACAGGACCCCAGTCAGTGCAGGGTGTGCAGGAGATGCATGGAAACTATGGCCATGAGTCTGGGAGAACAGCTGGAGAAAGCACAGAGGTAACTGAATGGATGAAGGAACAAATGATTGGGTGAATGAATATAAAAGGAGTGAATAAATGAAATCATGGGGCAATGAGTCAAATGAAAAATTCTAAGAGCAAACGTGGGTGTGTGGGTGAATGGATAAATGTGTAGGTGCTGGATGGGAGGGTGGATGGGTGGATGGGTACAGGGATGGCTAGATAGGCAGATGGGTGGATGGGTGGATGATGGATGGATGGACAGAGGCATTGCTGCCTGAGTGGATGAGCTAGATGGGCAAGTGATAGGGAGGCTCCCTTTCCCATCATGAAGCTCCCATGAGTCACAGGCAGTGCACAGGGCTTTGGTGATTGAATGGGGATCTCTCGCTAACCACATGGAGACCTCTAGGTTCAACAGAATTGGTGGGGTAGGCTGACAGTAAAATGGTTTTAGGAACTCTTTGGAAACCATCCCTTCTGTGGCCTTCCAATGGTCTCATTTGTTCCTACAAGCTCCTCACAGCATCCTTCTCCACCTGCAGCAGACGGGGCTGCACCTCCCTGTGGGACCCTAACACAGCCCCCAGGGGGGCTGAAGGCCTTGACCTTCCTGACCACCTGGAAACACCTCTATCCAGCTCAGTGTTTGTATTGTATGATGGTACCACTGGCTGGGCCCAGGTAGGGTGTCAACATCAGAGGCATTGCTGCTGTGTGCGGCAGCCAGTGGCTCCAGGGCTGACCGTGGCTCGAGGGCCGTCTGAGGCCCGGCACTGGTCTCTGCAGTCCTGTTCCCTTGCCCCTTTTATGGACGGAGGCCCTGAGACCCAAGGGCTGAAGGAAGTACTGAGAGCCAGCTGGAATGAAATGGAGTGGAGACTGGTCTACATCTTGACACCTAACCATGCACAGTACCTTGGAAACTCTCAGAACAGGATGTCAGGAATTCTATGGCCTGAGCTGGGGACCTCCCTAAGTCAATCTACAGACCTTCTACCAGTTATTTATTAGGGATGCAGGTTGCTATGGTGATGGGGCAGTGTTGCATGGAGTACAGAAGATATGTCAACTGCTAGTTGGGGGAGCCCACCCACTAGTTTCTCTGGGGCAGTTTTCTCTGGACAGGCTTGGGCACTTCCTCAGAGGGCACCTGAGATCTGCAGTAGATTCGTCTCCTCCTGGTGTACAATAGACATTGTTACTGGGGAAGGGACACTGCCAACCTTCCCACAGCCTGTCCCTGTCTGCAGATGAGGAGAGATGGTTTGAAGTCAATCTACTGAAGGGACAGAGCCTGAAAGGACAGAGCCAGGGCCCCACCTGGTGGGCCTTTCCTTCTCCAGTGCCTGAAGCTATGGCATCTGCCATCCCTCACCTTCTCTGGGTGGAAGAGGATGTTTCCGAGGGCCTGCAGGCTGGACACACGCACCTCTGGGCTGGTGTCGCAGAGACCTTTTGCCAGCAGAGTCCTGGCAGTCTGACTTGGAAAGACCTCCAGCAGGGCAGGGCTGTAGAGGAACTGGGGGTGGATCACACAGGTCAGGTTCAGCGTCCTCTCAGGACATCAGCGTCTGGGTGGACACATAGGGACAGGGGCACAAGTGCCCCAGACTCTCCTACTGGTGGGGTGGGAGCCCACTGTTGGTTTTGACTTGGGTTAAAGGCCTCAGATTACCTGTTGTCCATCATAGAAAATTGTCCCCTGCCCCCAGCTTGGCTCAGAGCCCATGGCTCCAGAGCTGGCCACATCCAACGTCTTTCTGAGTCCTGCACTTTTATAAACCCAGGCAAGGACCTGGAGTCCCACTGGGGCAGGCTGAGGCTAACATTAGCATATGGGACTCCTTCAGGTGTCCAGGAGCATTTTCAGGGTGTAGACAGGCAGGATCCCCAACCTGCAGCCTTGCTCCTACCTCCGTGAGGATGAGGATGGCCACCTTCCTCTCACGCTCCTCTTGGCTCTGCAGGCTGGGCAGCAGCTGGCCAAGTACGGCCTTAATCTTCTCGCAGTTGTTCTGCACCATGGCCCTAGGGGACAGGGCCTAGGCTGTTGTCATTTCCCAAGTCTACTACCTTCCTGCCAGTGCCTGGGCTAGGGATGTCTGTGGCCAGGAGGGTCCCGATGTGGGTGAGCATTCTGATGTGGTGGGCATACATCTCTGTGAGCCCATCTCACTCCTCTTGTAGCCCAGTGTCCAATCTGTGCCAACTTGGGCTGGGATGGAGGAGGCCAAGAAATAACACTGACAGCCCTTGTCCCTCAGGAGGTCTCAGGCCAGGTAGGGGCTGAGGAGATGCCAGCATCAACAGGCATGCCTGTGACTAGGGCAGCAAGCACATTCCCATGGTGCCCTAGGGCCTCTGTGCATACAGTTGGGGTCCCCAGAGCCTGCCTGTGAGCGGGACCCCTTGGATTCCCAAGTGGTTCTAGAATACCCAGACTCTGTCACTCTGAATGGTACATTCAGCCCTGGGGGTGGTGGCAGCCTGCAGCAGGGACTTCTTCCCTACCCGCACACTGGTACCTGGCCAGGAGGACCACACCCTGTGCGTAGGTGCCAATGGAGGAGAAGTGTTTCCAGGCGCTCTGCAGCTCCAGGTAGGCAAAGTCATGCCAGTGCCCTGTGGTGGACAGCAGGCTTTTCAGAGCTTCCAGGGATGAGCTGTGGCCAAGTAGAGGAGTCAGGGGCTGCCCAGATCCACAGTGGTCATCCAGGCCGCCCCTGCTCCTGGGAGGGCGCACCTCCCCACGTGGAAAGGCATGCTGGCTCCTGTCCTGACTGCAGCCACTATCAAGACCTCTGTGACACTTGCCTGGACCTGCCTTCTTCTTCACAGAGACCCTCTAGTGTGGCAGCTGGAGATGGGCTGGGGTCCTGTCTGTGTGTGTGTGTGTGTGTGTGTGTGTGCAGGCGCGCACGCCAGCTCTTGGGGAGTGAGACTCAATTTTGGTTTGGCACCTGTGATTGTGTCCTTAGAGCATCCCCAGAGGGGACAGTGACCTTCTGTCTAGGCAGTGGGGTGGGACTCAGAGGACATGAGGCACTGTGGACACTTGAGAGGCTCTGGGACTCTGGCGCCTGCAGAGGGTAGGGAAGACCAGGGTGCATGCCGTACATCAGTAAAGAGGAATGCCTTACGGGGTGCAGGGCAGACCTGTGAGCAGGTGCCTCACCTGAACTCCTCAGGTAACCATCCCTTGCTGCCCTCCTTCACAGAGGAGGGAGCATCCCAGAGAGGTGAGGTGTCCTGTCCGAGCCTCACAGCCTGATCAAGGGCAGCAGAAACAGTCAAGCCAGGCCTTTGGCTCCAAACTCATGCAGTGACATCACTGTAACAGATACAGGGCTGCCCCAGGCACTGATTGCAGTCCCTGGGTGCACGTTGATGTTATGGGAATGTAGGATAGCCTGGTGCGCTGTCCTGTCTCTTCCTGGCTACCTCTTGCCTGGGCACTAGGAGTGGTCACCTGGTGTGTAATCACACCCTGGAACGGGGCTCAGCTTGGACAGCATGTTTCTGAGCAGATTTGCAAAACCAAGTGTCAAAGGATAAAATGCCATTCTGAAAGTCCCTGATGGTGCCAATTCAAATGCCAGCTGGCTTGTCATCTTGCCCCAAGCTGTGTCATTAAAAAGAGGCAACATTTTCCAGGTCACTGGGCTCAGCCACAAAACGATGATGGTTTTCAGGAGACAAGGACTTGGAGGAGATGGGACATTTTGTTCACTCTTGCAGGCTCTGGAAATTTTGGTTCTGGGGCACCTTGGACTTTGTGATTGCTTATCTTTTGTGACTATGCTGACCCTCTTGCCACAATCGGACTTCCAGGGAGGTGGCTGTTAGCTGACTTCTGGGAATCCTTGCCTCTGGATCCCTGCTCCCTACAACCTACAACCTACAGCCCTCCTCAGCCCAGGACCCCTAGCAATGCCCGGGGACATACATCTCTCCTCCTGGCCACAAGGTCATGCTGTCCTTCAGTCTCTCAATACTCTGGGATCCTAGTGGTACCCACCCCAGCCTCAAGGAGCTCTGCTTGCCCTGAAAGGAACAAAATCTCAATGGACTAAGGTGGTGACGTGTTCCCCGAGGGCTGGCCAGATACCAAATGCCTTCCCTTCTTCTTTCATCTTGGTTTTACTTTTGTTTTTAGCTGTGGCAAAATGCATTTACACAATTTACCATTCCGATGGTTTTTAGGTGCACAGCTTGGCAGTGTTGAGCACATTGACAGCGCTGCGTAACCACGCCCACCATTCATTCACCCACAGAACTTTCTCAGACTCACCCCAAGCTGCAATGGACTCTGAGTTTCCTGCCCTAGCCCTGGCACCTTCCATGTCTCTGTCTCTATGGATTCAACTTCCTTAGGGACCTCATGGGTGGAGCCCTACAGCACTCACCTTCTGACTGCTGCCCTCCATCTTTGCCCCTGCTACCTTGTGCACCAGGACACCTTCCTTTTTAGGGCTGCATAGTATCCCCTCACATGTACAGATTGGTTTCTTCACTGCTTGTCCATGGTGGGCAGCTGGGGGCTTTCCATTTGTTGGCTCCTTATAGTGACACATGCGGCTATGCAGCTAGAATTTTCTAGGATCTAGGGCTCCTGCTTTCATTCTGTCAGGCATAAACTCAGGGGTGGGATTACTGGATCACAAGCTGGACTATTAGACTATGGTTTCATTCCCTCTGCTGGCAATGGGGATTGAACCCACAGTCATCATGCTAGGCTACATTCCAGGCTTTGCTTTTTCTTTCTTGTGAGACAGCATCTCATTACACTGCTAAGTTGCGTGGGTTGGGGTAGAACTTTCAGTCAGCAGGTGCCAGCATGCCAAGCTACTGTGTTTAATTTTTTGAGAAATTGCCATG
Organism: Octodon degus; assembly: GCF_000260255.1. Lineage (NCBI taxonomy): Eukaryota > Metazoa > Chordata > Mammalia > Rodentia > Octodontidae > Octodon > Octodon degus. The sequence continues at coordinate 6,184,945 of NW_004524680.1, read as the reverse complement.
TGCCCTCTTTCCCAGCAGCAGCGCCCGTTTCCGTTCCCGACCTTGGACCTCTGGTTTCTCTTGCCAGCACTGGTTACTTCCTGCCTACTCTCCTAATTGTAACCACCCTAATAGGTGAAAGCTTCTCTTCTTTATCAGAAGCCTTTGTCCCCTTGGTCCAGTGGAACACTGGGACACCAAGGAGGCCATGCAGATGAGGATGACATAGGTTTGAAATAGGGAATGAGGGGCCTGGAGGGACTTGTCACTCCAGTGATGACAGGAGAGGAGTGGAAGCCCTTCGTGGGACAGAACATGCACTGGTGGGAGGGAGACTCTGCTGAGAACTGACCCATGAGTCTACATCTTTAAAGTGAGGATCTTTGCTGGTCAGGGAAGTGGTGTGTGTGTGTGTGTGTGTGTGTGTGTGTGTGTGTGTGTGTGGTCAGTGCTCATGGTGTAGCCCTCACCTAAGACCCATGTGCTGGGCCCAAGGTGGCCCTGCTGAGTAGGCAGGAGGAACTGTGGAGGCCCATGACCAGTCTCACCTGCCTCATGCTTCACCTGGCTGCCATCTGCTGTCCTGAATCAATCCTGCTGGGTCACCCTGTCAAAGAGCTACTCAACAGATCCTCTCCTCAGCCCCTCTGTCCCCTCCAACACTACCAGTCCACCTGGGACACGAGTTAGGTCCGGGACCATGATACACTGGTTGGTGCCACCTACTCTTGAGGCCCAGAGAGGTCCTCAGCCTCTCTGCCATCCCTCACTACTCACTGTCCTTGCTGATGTGGCTGCTGGTTGGCCCATCTCATGCCTAGGCTCCTCCAGATGGTCCTGGCCTGGGAATTTCCCTTTGGGGGAGGGATACCCAGGCCCCTGTCCAGCTCCAGGAGGGCATGAGTGCCAGGTTGGGCCAACCAAACCTCTAATGCCCCTGTGGCCAAGACATTAGTTTGGGGGTATTCTAGGAAAGAAATGCCCTAGTGTGCATGGAAGCCTGGCTTGACTGATATCCTTGCCCTGAAGGACCGTTTATTCCCGAGGTGCAGGCAGTAAACCAGGAAAGCAGGCACGGATATTGGGTGTCAGGTGGGCCCAGGGAAGGGCTGCTACTTATAGAGGATGGCTGGAGGGGACTGGCCCAGGTGGCCCAGAGGTACAGTGTGGGGTACAGGGAGAAGAGAGTGATGAGCAGCTATAGCTTCCTCCCAACCCTCCCATGCTCCTGGAGGAGAGGGTTTTATTAGCTTGTTATGGAAGATTCATGGATTCTGTATGTTTGATCTGAATAAAAAAGGAAATTTAGCTACATGGGAACTCAGACAATATGAGGAGGAGGACATTTTTCTTTTAATGACGTGCTTTGGGGAGACCTATTCAAACTGACAGGTTGCATGAAGCACATTGTAATGCAGACACGTGACAAGAGTGGCCCTGGTGGTTTTCAGACTTGCTTACTGGATTTCTGGACATGTGGGTAGGTGCAGAGGGAAGCCCAAGGCAGGCAGCCCTACTGTGACCAGGAGGATGACATGGTCTCTCCCATTCATGCCTGCTCGCCCTCATCAGGCACAGAGGGAAGGGGCCGGCACCTCCAGCAACATGGCACAAAAATGTGCCAAGGCCTCTGAAGTGCCCAAAGGGGGCTGGGAGGGCATCTAACCTCTGGGGAGCTGGGAGCAAGGGCAAGATGATACTATCTGTAAAATGGGTGAGATGATGCTTCGATCCAGAAGTCTTGCAAGGAGGCTAAGAGGTAAGGAGCAGTCAACAGCTGATGAGAAAACAGGATGCTGGCTGCCTACAGGGCTGTCCATGTTGGCACGAGGCCATGTGGCCGAGGTTGGTGTTTGAGGCTCTGGCTGTGGTGGGGTGTGTGTGTCTCCCCAGAGAAGGATGCATTAGAAGCATAACCCAGGACCTGTGAATGTGACCTTACTTGAAGTCTTCACAGATGTGACTGAGTTAGAAGGAGGCCATTAAGTTGGCCCTATTTTGATGGACCAGTGTCCTTTTAAGAAGGGTGATCTCAGACCCAGGCACAGTGGACAATGCCATGTGACAGCAGAGGCACAGATCAGAGTTATAGGGTTTGAAGCCACAAGTCACCAAGGGTTGCCTGGAGCCACCGGGAGCTGGAAGAATAAGAAGACTTGTTCCCCATGGCTTTCAGAGGAGCACTGCCTGAGTACACTTTGATTTGTGGCCTCAGGAACCGTGGGACAGCACACACTTGCCGTTTAAGTCTCCGAGTGTGTGGTACCTGGTTCTTCAGCTAGATGAAGCTGCAACTTGACTTGCCCTGGGCATTCCTGCTGGCTGGCTAGAAGGCCGAGAGGTCCTGTGCTTACCTCTCGGGGCTGGGCAGTGCTGCCTTCTGGGCCTGCTGCCTGGGCAGGGACTTAGCTTTGGGCAGGTTCAGTTCCAGCACATAGTGCACCTGGGTGAGGAGAGCCAGCAGGAGCTGCGGGTAGGCCTCCTGGATGACCTTCTCGAACTCTTGCATGAACTGCAGCTCATGCAGTGTGTTCATGGCCTGTCAGGGGAGGAGAGAATAAAGCTTCTAAGCCCTGGGCTCCTGGGCCAGAGGTCCTGCACCAAAGCCATGTCGCATCATGCCTCCCACTCTCTTCTTAAACACTTCCACGACCAAGTGCTCTCCTGCGGTCAGGCCCTGCCAGCTGTACAGCCTTATCCTGGCCTGTCTGTGAGCTCGTTGAACCCGCTGCTCAGGGTACTTGCTTCTCAAAAGCTGGTGCTTTCTCCACTGTCTGTCGGGATGCCACCTGCCAACACCCTCAGCCCTCCCTGCATGGCCCAGTGCCACCTCCCTGACATCCTTGGACTCTGCCACTGGGCATCTGTCCTTAGTGACTGTCTGAGGGTCATGAGCTTGGGTTCTGGCCCTGAAGGTGAAGTCTTGTGCTGTGTGGTGACTGCACAGAGCAGGGGTTTAACACATCTGAGTTGGGGACAAATGGCCCTTGGAGGCAGAGTCTATGAAGCAGTCCCAGGCCCCAAGGCCTGCCATGCCTGAAAGAGGATTTGGTCTAGAATGCTCTGGCTGGGAGACAGTACCAAATGTGGATGATGAAGGGTGAAGGGAGGGGTGGGGCACATGGAATGCAGGGAGGGCTGCCTTGCTGTGACCTCGCCTATGGGTCTGACCCCACACTGCTCTGTGGCCTCCTGAAGGCTGCTGCTTGGCTTTGGTGTATCAGCTAAGGGCTGGGATGGACAGGGAAATAGGGCTGATGAGTGCTAGGCATGGGCTAGGCCGGGGTCTCCCTCCTGCTGCTGTGTGTGGTGGTCAGCAAGCCCTGATGGGGGCAGTTGCCTGTCTGGGGGAGGAACGGAGTTGTCTGCTCTGAGCTGTGTCTCAGGGACTTTTGGGGCTACAACTCTGCTTTGGTGGTATCCTGGACAGGATTGGAGGCACAGACTGCTTCCTCACTGGAATCCAGCCTTGGGGGACAAAAGAGGTTGCCTTAGGATGTGAATCCTCTGTCCCTGGTGGTGCAAACTTGCCTTGACTTACAGGCTTAGGGGCAAGCTGGAAGGGATTTCCACAGGTGGAGGACAGCAGGGGGCAGCCTTTAGAAGTCCTCCAGCATCCACTGCTCCCTAGAGACGCGATATGGCTTGGTGGATCCTGGGGTCTCCATGCCCTTCCCCTCTGGTTGAACTCTGCCTGGGCCCTCTCTCTCTGAAGCCATTCTGCGCAGCGAGTGCCAGGCCAGATGCACACTGAAGGTCAAGTCCTCTTTTCCACTTGCAAGAATATTTCTGTCCTGACTCACAAAGATTTAGAATCTTGGGCTGGGCAGTGGGGAGCTGGGCCTGCAGCTGGAGTTGTAGGTCAATTCCTGGGCCACGGTGCCTGAGACACTTGTCTTCCTAACCAGGACTGTGTTGCCCTTCTGTGGCCTTGAAGTGGGGTTCTCCCTTCCCACAACCTGGACACTGACTGAAGGCACTCAGGAAGCCAGCTTGGGGGGACAGACTCACGGCCAGAGAGTGCAAGTATGTCTTCTCCTTGGAGGGGAGACTGCCGTTGCCAGGTCTGGTGAACAGAGGACGCTCCTGCAGCCAGGCCAGCAGCACAGCCAGCACCAGGCGGCTGGTGGAGTACTCAGCCCCCAGGGCCTTCCAGAGGCATAAGGCATGGCTGTGGACAGAGAGGGGCCATAAGGGTTTTGTGGTGACAAGGGCTTGGCTCTAGGGACAATGCCCAGGGAGGAGGGAGGAATTGACCCTGATGCCTGCACAGTGTTGCCATTGGTGGGGTGATCTCCTGCTGATTTTAAAGCATGGTCTGGAGAGAGAAGGCTGACCCTGATCAAGATCTTGCCTGGGAATGGCAGCCTGGGCTAGCCGGTGTGAGGACCATGTCCTGTAAGGCTTGGGGAGGAAGGTAACATCAGGGCTGCCTCAAGCCATCAGTGACCACAGCGACTCTTTATTTCCTGTCCTTGGTGGTTGTCAGGCCTGTGTTGGATGAAGGGGCTCCGTGGGGCACCTTGGGGGGGAGCATAGCAGGATGACAGAAAGAGTCCACCCCAAGCATCAGGACAGACCCAGTGTCCTGAAGTCCCCGGGAAGGCTTCTGCCATCCTAGCTGGCCCTGCTGGGTGGGCACACCAGCTGATAGGACTCCAGGAGACTGTAAGTGTGGCCACTGCCTGGAAGGAGTGGAACCTGTCTGTGTCCACGTACAAGTCACTCAGCCCCTCTGGGCCTCAGTGTGCATAGAGGTAGCAACTGGCTCGCAAGGCTAGCACGAGGGCATCCTTGCTAAGCTTGAGTGCCTATTTCTATAGGCCCATGAGGGGTCCTGTTCCTCAGTTTGCACAGTTGTGTCACATGGCATCTGGCCTGCATGTCCTAGGGGACTGAGTCAGGGCAAAATCAAAATTTGCAAAATTAGCAAGGTCTTATTTTTCCCCCTTCCTCTTCTTAATTTCTTATAACTTCCTTCCCCCAATTTTGCATGCATATATCTGGTAACCTAAACAACTAATTGGGAGACAACACAATACAACAGATCTTGTCAAATTCATATTTTGTTTAGTGAAAAAAAAAATCAGCAAAGTCCCTGGCCTCTTGGGTGGGGATGGCAGGAGAGGGCTGGCCACTCACAGGCCCAGGGACAAACAACCCAAGATGGTTGCACATCTGTGTGGCCGTGGACAGAAAAGGAGGCTGGTGTCTTGGGGTGTAGGGCATGGGAGCAGGAGAGGACAGAAGTCTTGACCTTGTTGGCTATGGCATAGGTTTTGGGTTGACTGTTAGATGGACTGTTGGAGAGTTCTGATGAAGGTGAGCCATGATTCTGTGTGGTGACCTGCTCAACAGTCTCCCTCTGGCAGCCTGTGCTTATGCTGGTGTAATAGTCTTACTCTGGTGAGTATGGGCAGGACACTTTGTGTAAGAGCTGCTGACTTCCAGGAGTGGGGTGGGCAGTGATGTGGGGAAGGAGTCAGGGTGACTTTAGAATTGTGGCTAGGTATGCCTGGGGGCTGTGGGAGGTGTGGGTTCTAGAGGGTTGGGAGTGGCCTGGGAATGTACTTGTAGTGAGAGTGTGGCCTGAAGGTGTCCCTGTGATGGGTGTGGCCTGGGGCTACTCAGTGTGAAGTGCTGGTAGTCATTTCAGACTGGGGTATAGGGGGTTGAGCCTAGATGTGAACACTGTATGGTTTCAGCACTTGGGGGAGTCTTCAAACCCTGGAATGGATGCAACCCCGTGGAAATGAGTAGAGCTGATGATGAAGTCTGAGGGCGACCCTGCTGTCCCAGGGCTCAGAAACCAGGGAGGCGAGGGAGCCAGTAGAGGAGAGGGTAGTGTGAGCCAGGAGCCTGGGGGCCAGAGCAGAAGGCTTCCAGGAGAGAAGGGTGCTGGCTGACCAAGTCTGCTGACAGGCTGCATGAGGAGGCACAGGGAAAGACCATTAGACTTGGCAGGGTGAATCTCTTGGTGACCTAGACAAGAACAGCTTCATTGCTATGGCAGAGGAAGGGAGCTACGGCCCAGCAACAAAAGGACAAATGAGCCAATTGGGAAAGGAACTAAGGGCTTAAACAAGCATTTTCCTCAAAACAGGCCACCAATGGCTGAGAGGCTTATGAACAGAGGCTCAGCACCATCAGTCATCCGGGAAGTGCAAATTGAAGCTACAGCACCTACTAGGATGTCCACAGGCCACAGGATGACAGATAGCAAGTGCTAGAGAGGCTGTGGAGAAGCTGCAGTGCTTGGATGCTGCTGGTGGGGACCTACCGGGGCAGCATCTGTGGAAAGCTTCAGCGCAGCTGCTAGGAAGAAGAGCACAATGTTGCAGCATAGCCCAGCAATCTCCCATTTGGGCTTGTACCCCAAATCATGGAAGGGACTTGAGCAGACACTGTTGTCCCTCAGTATCATCAGAGGTTGGTTTTAGGACCTCTCTCAGCTATCCAAATTCAAGGCTGCTCACGTCCCTTACATAAAATGGCACAGTTCACATAAATAACTTTCACACATCTTCCTGTGTGCGCGTTTGACCCTGAGATGACGTAGAATATTCCAGCACAATGCCAGTGCTACGGATACAGTTGTGATTTGGTGTAGTTTAAGGAATACTGACAGGATAAAAGTCTGTGAATATTTGGCGCACACATACTTTTGGAAAAATAGCTTGAGCCCCAGGATGTGGAATGTGCAGATCCCCAGGGCTGATTCAGGTGTCCACACCAGGATTGATGGCAGTATGACTTCCAGCAGCCCAAAGGTGGAAATAACCCAGGTGTCCGCGAGCAGATGCACAAACACACAAAGCGTGATGTGTACATACACGAGAATAGCATCCAGCCGGCACGTGGCAATTCTGGTCCATGCGTCAGCGTGAACTAGCCTTGAAAACAAGGCCGCGGGAAAGAATCCAGATCCCTAAAGGAGAAGAGTGTGCAACTGCCCTGTGTGAAACGTCTAGGCCAACTGATGAAGACAGAGAGTGGTTAGAGGTTCCCCGGGGTGGCAGGGATGGAGCGTTAGGGCCACAGGATCAGCGTGTGCACGGTCAGCTGCACAGAGGGTCGCTCTTGGGAGTCAGTGCTTGGTGACTACTGGTTTCCCTTTAGAATGATGAGAGAGTCTCGGAATTGGATAGTGCTGACAATTGCGCGATACTGTAAATATAGTTCATGCCATGGAGTTGTGCCCTGAAGTGTGGTAGAAATGATGATTTTTTTTGCCATAATGAAAGAATTAATAAAGTCATATATCCAAATCATTGAGTTATTCACTTTAAATGGATAAATTATAAATGTAAATAATGTCCTTTTTTTTTCAGCACTGGAGATTGAACTCAGGGTATCATAGATGCCAGGTGAGTGTTTTACTACTTAGCTATGCCCCTTTAGATATATCTTAATGGATCTATTTTAAAACGGGATGTGAGTGCTTTCATCTTCCAGTAATGGCGTACCTAAGTCACTAGGGGAGCTCTTCATTTGAAAACAAATCAAAAGGCTGGAGAAAATATAACAAGGGTTGTGAAGGCACTAGAGATGACAAGGGTACAAGAAGTCCTGGCCAGTGTGTGGGGCTTAGAAGCAGCCCAGGAGGTAGGAAGCACAAAGCTCCTGATGTCCTCAGGGAGGGTGGAAGTTCAGGAAAGGAACAGAGGACAAGGGGACAGAGACAGAGGCTCAGAGACCCGTTAGTCTAACAGGAGACCATGTACATTCACCAGGAGCTGAACTAGCTAAGGAGAAATCCAGGCGCTTTTGCTCTGGGTTTCACTTGACTGGGGCCATCCAGGGAACGCCAGGACCTGGGTTTGGTTGATAGCGGTCCTAGTGGTCGTGCCCTTCGGCACTCAGCGGGGGTGAGTGCAAGTCCCCTGGGCGAGTTGTGAGGAAAGGATCTTCACTGTAGGCTTTGAATTAGTCTTATAATTTTGTTTGAAAAATAATGCTGAGTATGTTGTTATAGACAAATGGTCTCAGAAAGGAGCCAGCTTCATGGGTGACACAGCAAAGACAATAAATAAAGGTAAGCCTGGCAAAGCTCAAATGTTGGAATGATCAGACGTGTGTTATAAGGACATGCTTCCAAGTGTCTTCATGAAATAGAAATCTATGTGTGATCGAGCTGATTAGAAAAGAAAAGCCTGAAATTTTAGAAAAAACCTATCAAATGTAAAATTAAAAATTAAAAAAAATAAAATAATAAAAATTTAATGGAGGGCCAGCCAGATAGTTCAGCGGATTAAAGCACCTGGTTACACAGACACAGGGACTGGGTTTGGTCCTGGGCATGCCGTGCCAAGCCGGTCCTGCCCATGGGGTGCAGGGTGTGAAGAGACGGCAATTGAGACTGGGCATGGTGGTGCGTGCCTGTAATCCCAGAGCTTAGGAGGCTGAAAACAGGAGGATCACTATGAGTCTGACCTGTGTAGTGAGACCCTGTACTAAACACATTAAAAAAAAATAATGGAGGAGTTTAACGTCAGAGTAGATATGATTGAAGAAGAACTGTGAACAAAGCACTAACAAAAATTTCCCACCAAACCAGAAGAGAAAGTGTAACGTCGAAACAAAAGGGCAACAAATTGACGGCTGACTTTTTGGCAGCAGCGATAGACACTAGAAGACTAGGAAATGACCAAATGACCTTGGTATACTGAAGGAGAACACAGTAGCACCCTAATCCACAGGGCAGCTGTCCCATGACCCTCACCGGCTGCTTGACACCACAAATAGTACTCAACCTCAATTGAGCTATGTTTTTTCTCTCTAGGGACACGTGTTCTGTTAAGTTTAATTTATTAATGAGACACAGTATGAGATGAACAACAATAATAAGGAAATAGAACAATTACAACAGTATGCTTTCATTTGTAAACGTGGTCGCTTTCTCAGACTTTCTTACCGTACTTCACTCACTCTTCTTGTCATGGTGTGAAGGTTCAAGGTACCAAGTCTACAGACTCAGATGAAGTGAGGTGAATGATGTAGATGTTGTGATGTGTTAGGCTACTACCCAAGGGTCAGCCAAATGTGAAGTGTAGTGCTGCTGCAGTTCATCTGGTAACTGAGCTCGCTACTGAGTGACAGACAGGCAGACAGACAGACAGACAGACAGACAGACAGACAGACAGACAGTGTATACAGTGTAAACAGGCTGGACAGAGGTAGGCTCATGGGTTGGCCAGACAAACAGTATTTATCAAGCTACTCAGAACAGTGCCCAATTTAAAACATAACTGTTTATTTCTGGAATTTTTCTATTTGTTATTTTTGGACTGTGGTTGACTGTAGGTAACTGGTGCTGCAGGGGACAAGGGACTACTGTAGGGGCCAGCTGGGAATTCTGTACTTGGTGAAGTGACTTTCAAGACTAAGGTGAGCTAAGGACACTTCAGACAGAAACTGAGAGCATTTGCTAAGGATAGACCCAAAATGAAGGATATTTTAAAGGATGCGCTTCAGGCTGGAGACAGATGGTCTTGGCTGGGAGGCTGAAGTTTCATAAAAGGATGAGGAGCAGGGAAAGTAGTAAAATGTGCACAAGCCTAAATGAACTTGACTTATGAGATTTCAGATAGCATGGCATTAAAATAAGTACCACAAGCATTAGAACAGAGAGTATGTTCAGTCATTTGAGGATTTTTAAGATTTTATTTTTGTCTGGAAAGAAAGCAAAGAGGGTAAATTTAATCCTGAGCATATTGATAGTTATATTACATGTAAATGGATAAGTGCACCAATCAGAGACAGAGATTGCCTGGCTATAAAAGACCCAGCTAAATGTTGTTTACAAGGAACCACTCTGAAGCAAAAAAAGTAGATACATTCAAAGAAAAAGCAAGAGAAGAGGCATGCCATACAACAGTGATAGGAGAGAAACACTTCACACCAGCGTGGACTCTGACTTACTAGCAGCCAAATGGAAACATCTCCAAAGAAAACACCAACATGATTTCCATTACATGACGATACAAAATGGTAATTCATCTGAACTTATAAAAACAGCAGAATATACTGAATAATGTATTTAGATGCAATACAACTACCTGCAAAAGAATAACGGAGTTCCAGACACTTAAGTGTTCACTAGATTATTAAAAAACCACTAAGAGAAGTAAATACCTAAGTTAAAGTTACTAATGTAAGTGAGCACTAGGGTATTACCTACTGACTTAGTAAACATCTAAGTTATTTTCCAGGAAGGGACCAATGATGGAAGTCTACCATAAGCCAAGGATGCTGTCCAATCTAGTTTTACTCAGTTGAGTTCTAAGCAAATAAAAACTGTTGAAATGAGAAAGAGAACAATGGAAATTTGGCAACCCAGTTTTAAGTTATATGGAGTGCAACAGGCCAAGAATAGTCAAGCAAATGAAGCAGAGAAAGGTCTTTTCATATCAGGAAAGGAGTATTACAAGAAAGGTACAGGAGTTAGAACCTCAGGCCCTGCCCTTGAGCTGGACCAGAAGAGCAGTGTGAAAACAATTACAGCCCACATAAGCCTCCCAACCCTGACTCTTGATTTGTGAGGGCTGATGAGAAAGAGCAGGACTTTTACTCCACGATGCTGAGAGGATTCAGTGAAAACGGACCTTTTTTTTGCGTCACACATGAAAATCACGTCCACATGAGCCAACGAGCTACATATGTGAGGCCGACAGGTGAGCTTTCATTAAACAGTTGTGAGAATGACGTAAGCTACCATCCTGTTCATGAGAAGAGATACTAAAGGAGTGAAAATGTAGGCTTCCATGCAGAAAAGACATTGTTAATGTCAGAATCAAGAAAGGATCTAAGTCCAGATTGTTTCAGAGGATTCTTAGACATCTATAGGGAAGAAGGGGACAACATGACAGAAAGGCATGTAGGACATTTGCCTGGGCATATCGCTAAAGAAGGAGACCAAAGGGCCAAGGAGAAAGGAAAAGGTGTTCATTTAATCCTGGAAGTGAAAATAAATACCACAGTATGATGGATAGCACCTCTTAGATTGGCTACAATTCTGATGATTTGCTAAAATGATATTAAATGCTGGTGAACATGTGGGGTAACAGGAACTCTTGAAAAAGAGAAGGGTATTTATTGCCATGAGTATGAATCAGTGTGAGCAGTTTGGAAGACATCTTGCATCCCCTGTGACAGTGGGAGATTTTCGTGGCTTTACCACTCAAGGACACCAGATCTTCCTGTACTAACACTGGAAATTTCTTTCTTTTTTATATGTTTAGTACAGGGTCTACAGGGTCTCCCTTGGATTTATAGAGATCCTCCTGTTTTCAGCCTTCCAAGTGCTGGGATTACAGGCACATGCCACCACACCCATTCTCAATGGCCATCTCAGTGCACCCGGGGGTGGGGCTGGCACAGCATGCTGGGGATCGAACCCTGGCCGCTGCACTCTGCCTAGGCAGGTGCTTTAGTCCACTGAGCTATCTGGCTGGCCCCAATGCTGTGGAAATTGAGCACCCCTGTGAGCAGTAAGAGTGTGTCAGGAATTTCCCAAAAGAACTGTCAACCAGGGTCCCAAATGGGAAATCACCCAGTTGTCCATCTGCAGTAAGAAGGATGACCAGCCAGCATTTGTAGGCTGGAATATCAGGTGGCACCAGAAACCCATGAACTCCAACTTGCTAGGATAAAGACTTTAGTGCATAGTGTTGGAGAACAAGAACAACATTGGAAAAGACGTATAGTAGGATTCTGTTCATAGGCTTGGGACATGCTCCTTTGTTGTGTCAAGTACTTCTAGGAGAGAAAGAGTATCTGAATAGGGAGCCCAAGAGAAGACTCCTGCACAGAGCTACATGTGATTAGAAAAAGCAAGCCCACCTCCGCCCTGCAGGAAGAAAAAGCGAGGATGACTCTATGCCTGGGTTGGAAGAGGGGCTGAGAATCCAAATCACTAAGCCTATTTTGATGTCCAGATTCACCTCACCAAAGTAGCCCTAGAAACCTCAAGCAGAGACCTAGCTTTTTCCCCCTATTAGGGATTGAACCCAGGACACTGAGCTTTATTATCCACAGACTTATTTTTATTTTTAATTTTGAGACAGAGTCTTGTTAAGTCATTAAATTGCCCAGGCTGGTTTGAACTCGCAGTGTCCCAGTGTCTCAGGGCTACAGGCAGGTGCCACTGCGCAGGCAAGACCTAAATTTATAGTAGTCTCAAGGTCACAGGATTCAAGTGACGGGCAGAACAGATATAAATCTAGTTGGAAGGCGCTGTCTCTGAAATGTGCTCTGATTTCATACATGTTAACATGTCAAAAATGTGCTTGGAATTGAGAAATAAGGTATAAGTTCCAAATAAGCAAAATGGAACTATCAACTGGGGGGCAGTTGGAGACGATGTCTGCTGCTTGGGTCTCCGCTTCTCAAAACTTTTTTGCAAAACAACACTGGATGAGAAGAGATAATTAAAGCTACACACAACCTGACCCCAGTGTAGATACAGAGAAAGCCCAAACTTCAAAATTTATTAAAAATAAAAATGCCAGCCTCTATGTGCAGGCTCTGGTCTCCCCCAGCCCAAGGCAGACTGCAAACTGTGGAGAAGAGAGAAGACAGAGCAAGCAACAAAGCTCAGCGGTGAACCAAGCCACGTTCAGGGAGACGGATCCACCCTGAGTCTTAAAATACTTAAAAAAGAAGAAGAAGAAGAAGAAGAAGAAGAAGAAGAAGAAGAAGAAGAAGAAGAAGAAGAAGAAGAAGAAGAAGAAGAAGAAGAAGAAGTAGTCTAGGGAGGTCAAGCACCAAGCTTAGAAAAGGGCAGTCTTGAGAATTCATAGCTTTTTGGAGAAACAGATTAAATAGAAAAGACAGAAAGTATCTTTTGGAGATCGGGGGTGTTGAAAGGGAAAGAAGAAAAGTGAAATATTAGGGCCCTGTGGAGAAAAGAGAGCCCAAAGAGCTGGAGGAAGTGTAGCATTTGCTGGCCACCAACACGAAGTCTGTTAAATTAATCTGGTCTCTGCTGTGCTGACAGAAGAGGGTGTCGCTGAACCTGCAGTCCCATGAAACATCCAGCACTACAAACACAAATGGGAACAAAATCAACTGATCCAGACAGTTACTGCAAAAAATCAGAAAACAAAAATTAAAACCCATACAGTGCAGAAACTCCACTGAAGAACAATCATAACTCAGAAGATGCTGCTAAGACAGCGTCTTCCGAATGCACTTAGCTAGCCTGGAACCAGCGTTGAAAGACACGAAAGCAACCTTAGTTATAATTTCAAAAAAGACCGAAAAACTCCTCAGTAAGAACTGAGAAGAGTTTTGACTGAATTCAAGAAAGAAATGAAGGAAAGTGTCTCAAAGCAGAAACGATTAGAAGGTACTTAAGAGAGATAAGACTCTAATGAAAATGTAATAAGGGGCATTTAGGAAAGGGAGGAATACAGCAAGGAGATGCCTGTGAGTTTAGGAAAGAAGTGAACCATGTCAGAGAGAAAGTCAGGACGGAAGCCAGACGAGGAAGAGACAGCATCTGTGCTTATGGGTTCCCCAGGAAGGATAGAGCTATATAATGCCAATGGAATACCCTTCTCTGACAAAACCAAACAAAAAAAGGGACTACAAATGAAGGACCATTTTGTATTTGCATATTCAAAACAGGATAGATATACAACTACTTTCTCTTAATTCAATGAATAGAAAGATTTGTACTAATAGTGTTTGTGGACAGGATATCATGTCTGAATCTTATACTATGAATAACCACTAAGAGGACAACAATATGCAATGTATTAATTATTGAAGCTGTCCTACTAATCGGTTTTGAAACTGTCTCATTGCTATTGTTTCTTAATAAAATTATTTTAAAAAAAAATCCAGAGGGCTGGCCAAATAGCTCAGTGGTTTAAAGCACCTGCAAGCAGGTGCAGGGGTCAGGGGTTCGATCCCTGGCCTGCCGTGCTGGCCCCACCCCCAGGCGTGCAATTGAGACTGGGCGTAGTGGTGTGCACTTGTAATCCCAGCTCTTGGGAGGCTGTAAACAGGAGCATCACTACGAGTCCGATCTAGTAGTGAGACCCTGAACACCCTGTTGACCTTTCCCTAAAAAATACAACAGAATAAACAAGTATATAAGTGAGGTTAAGCTCAACTGCCTATGTTGTAGGGTAATAATAATAATAATAAGCTTCTCTTCTGGAGGGTTAATGACCTAAGTTTGCAGACCAAAAATTAGAGAAAAAGAAGGGCTGCAAGGACAGCCAACATTTTGGCCCTAGCCTTTAAAATAAAGAAATAAATCCCAAAACAAGAAAACTTTCCAGAAGTAATGACAAAAAGACCTAAATCAAATAATCAAAAGATATACGAGGTACCTGGAAACATTAGCCCAGAATGATAAACTCTGAGACACTTCCTAGTTAGACGATGAGATTTCAAAGATGAAAAATCCTGAATTTCACCACACAAAAAAACCAACTACCTTAAAAATGCAAAACAAAACAAAGCAAAACACCTGTGTCATCAATTTAAGGAGCCAAAATAAGGCAGCGACAGAGCAGCACGGTAAAGACTCTTCACAAGGGCAGGTGTGAGCAAGGCCGTCACAGTGTGCCCTTGAGTGGACAACCTCAGAAAGAGAAGCACTCGAGTTGCTCCAGAGCCCAGAGCCCTCCCTGAGGTTGGCTGAGGGTGGACTTCACCAAGCAGAGAGGTGGCCAGGCGACACCGCACGAGGATGGCCAGGGATGTGGTTTTGTGACAGTTAAACGTGCTTGACAACTTGACTCACTCTGGGGGCCACTCAAGGGATTGGTGGAGCTCACAGTTGGGTCTGAGAGAGCCATGGAGACTCGGCCTCAGTAGTACGTGTGACCCTTGGCCTTCCCTCTCTTATGTTTGTCCCCTCCTCTGCCTCCCAGCTGCCATGCAAAGCATATTTGTTCTGTCTTGTCTTCCTGCCAGGCTCTTTCTGCCTTGGGGCCACCAAGCACGGACTGAACCCTCTGAGACTGCGAGTCAAACTAAACTCCTCCTCCTGTAAGTTGTGGGTGTTGGTGAGGAAGCTCCCTAACTCAGCTGTCCATGCACTAGGGAGGGAACCCGGAGATGGCCAGGCAGCAGGAGCGCAAATGTTACACACACTGGCAAGAGAAGCTGTGATCACCGGGAGGTGGGAGGTGAAGGGAGGCACACAGAGGAACAGAGACCTCCTGCTGTGCAGGAAAGGGTGGGAGTGGAAGGACAGCAAATAAAAATAAGTGAGCTGGATACTAAAAGCTTAAATGATAAAGCAGGTTAGGAGGGCTGAGGGAATAGCTCAGTGGGAGAGCACACACTTAGCATGTCCAAGGCTCTGGGTTCAAATCCCAGTACCAAAAAATAAACTGAAATGAAAATAAAATCAGGTGAGAAGCACAATAAATATCTCGAACAAAATTATAATTCTCCATAAATTAAACTAAGACACAGCCTGGTGTGGTAGTGCATGCTTGTAATCCAAGCTACTTAGGAGGCTGAGGCAGAAGGGTTGTAAGTTTGAAGATAGCCTGGACAACTAAACAGGACTGTCTCACAATAAAATAAAAAGGGGTTGGGGATACATTTCAGTGATAGAGCATTAACATGTATGAGGCCTTGGGTTAAATTTCTAATATAAAAACCCCCTAAATTCAAAACAGACAACCTCATTAAGAATATACCTCATTGAGTAAAATAGCAAATATAACCATATGTAGTTCCTAACTGCTCTGGTAGACAAAGCATACCAATTATATCATTAAATGTCAATGGCCCAAATTTTATACTAAAAAAGGCTTTCAATTTCAGTCATAATTTCAAATCAAACTACATGCTGTATCTAAGATGCATACATAAAACAGGGATTCTGAAAAGGTTATACAAAAGCATGCATACATGCGTCCTGAACAGTGGGAAAGCGTTGGAAAGCATAGCAGTGATTTAGACAACAAATACAACTCAAGTCCCCAAAGAACACTTTTTAATGCTAAAAGTCACAATCCATAAATAATCTAGAACATCTCTGAGTGTGCCTGCACCAAATCATAAGGCAACCATATTGATGAGGTCAGTAAATATAGAGGACAGACAAATATATAGAAACATGGTGTTGTTTCTTCTTCTCCTTTTTTTTTTTTTTTGGTATTTTAGGGAAGGGTCTACAGGGTGTTCAGGGTCTCACTACTAGATCGGACTCTGAGTGATCCACCTGTTTACAGCCTCCCAAGAGCTGGGATTACAGGCGTGCACCACCATGCCCAGTCTCATCTCAATTGCTGTCTCAGTGAGCCCTGGGGGCGGGGCTGGCATGGCAGACCCAGGCATTGAACCCCCAGACCCTGCGCCTGCTTGCTGGTGCTTTAATCTACTGAGCTATTTGGCTGACCCTACTATTGCTTCTTTACTAAAAATTTAAACGTTCTCAGTACAAGACAAGTTAAATGGGCATGAATTAAGTAAGGAAGTAGAAAACCTAAACCACATACACTAACTGGTAAAGTAAGCCTGAGGCATAGATACCATATTCCATGCTCTGATGATAGGAAATACACCCTTTTTTCAAGTTCTTATGGGACATTTCACTAAAAAGTTTAAAAGTCAACTAGGATGCAGAAAAAAATAATTCAATACCTGAAAGATAATGCAAAGATGAACAATGTGAGACTAATAGGCATCAATGAGAAGGAAGGAGTCAATACAAATGATATAAAAAGAATATGGGCAGAAGTAATAGCAGAAAACTTCCCAAATATGGGGCAACAATCTGACATTCCTGTAACCGAAGCATATAGAACTCCAAATAATATCAATCCAATGAAAACCACACCCAGACACATAATAATCAAGATTCCAGAAATTCAGCATAGGAACAGTATACTAAAAGCCGCTAAAGAAAAGAAACAGATCACATTTAAAGGAAAACCCATCAGAATAACGGCAGATTTTTCTTCACAAACCATCAAGTCAAGAAGAGCATGGAGCAAAGTACTTCAAGTCTTGCAAGAAAACAAATTCCAACCCAGACTGATATATCCTGCAGAACTATCTTTCAAATATAATGGAGAAGTGAAATATTTCCATGACAAAGAACAACTAAAGAATTTCATGATGACAAAGCCAAGCCTACACAGACTACTAAATGATGTTCTAGAGAGGGGGCAAATTGATCACAGCCCCATGAATGAGAATGGAAAGAATCCACCAAATAGGGCAAACAAACAGAGGAGAATAAGAGGTATACAATAGTAGTCTTTCAGTTATTCTTTTGTGTTCAGCAGCAGAATATTTCCATCAGCACACTCTACAAATGGACTTCTCTTCCACCCTATGGGTCATGATTCCACTTGAGTCTACAGGGTGGATTTCAAAGAAATAGCTGTAGCTCAGTACCACAAGTGACACCTAGCCACCAGTAACTGTCACGGTCATTATGCATGTCCACAACACACTAGAACTTTGTGCGATATCCTATCCTCAAACTGTTAGAAGTGCTGGTCATTTATTTGCCATTCCAGTATTTATCTTGTTTTACTCTTAGTACTTCTTTGCTATCACGAAAACTTTTTCTTAGTTCAATTGTTTTGAAACATTTAATTTTCTGAATATTGCTTAATCTTAATTTTTGTTCTAAGATTTATACTGTATTGTTGACTTACAATTTATTTAAAAAGACATTGTATGATATCTTCTCCTAGTATTAGAAACTTTAAAAAGTATATTTCCATTTTCTGTTGACTTAAAAAAAACCAGAGGTTTGTACCTATAAAAATAAATAAATAAATAAATAAATAAATAAATAAAAAGTTTAAAAGTTCAGTACATTCCACAAAATGGAAATATCATGAAAAACACTGATCACAATGCAATAAAACTAGAAATTACTGGAAAAACCAAGGTGTTTCCACATTGAAATTAGAAATCTCCCTGGAAAGAACTGCTGGCACTGGATGCCTATGAGGACCTCCCTGGGTGGGGTGGTCCTGAGCCCCAGGACTTGGGTGGGAGCCAGGTAAGGACAGATGAAGGTATGTGTCCTGGGGGCAGAGGATCGCTGGGTATAAGCGAGTGAGCGAGAGTGAGCGAGAGAGAGAGAGAGAGAGAGAGAGAGAGAGAGAGAGAGAGAGAGAGAGGCGCTATAATGGTGGGAAGTGTTTTGAGGGGGATGCTTGAATTTGATGATGATGTAGCAGAGGGCAGGACCATGAGAGTGGGCAGCTGAAGGAGAATGGAAGACAAGATCTCAGGAGAAGACAGGATATGGGAAGGAATAAAATTCCCAGTATCACATAAGGGTGAGAAATTCAAGGAGCTACATCCTCAAGAACAAGGGAGTGGCCCAGTATAGATGTGTGGTGGATTGGTGTAGCATAGATTGAGTATAGGAGATTCAGAGCTGGAGTTTAGAGAGAAGTAGCTATAGCAAGGGCCGTGGGCCACCTCCAGTCTATTGATCTGGGGGCCATGGTAGAAAAACCAGCACCACTGAATGGACTGGGAAGCTGCTGAGTGAAGAGAAGAGCGAGAAGGATCAGAGAGTGTTTGGAGGGCAGGAGGAGAGGAGGTGGCTCTGCTGATAGATGGGCAGGCTCTGGGGTTAGCTGAGTCTTGGCAGAACGCTAGGGCTCCAACGTACTTCTAGTTCACTGGGCGAGGTGGGACATTTCATATGGGGTGTGTCAGACAGATGGTGAACAGAACCTCCCCAATGCCCACCATGGCTATGTAGGGCTCTGCAGGAGCGGCTGAGTTGTGGGTTCCAGGGACAGAGAGAGAAGATGGGATTGGCACCTGTCCAAGGGCATAGAGAAGTCTAGGAAGGCAGCCACCAGCTCAGAGGTGTGGTCCCGCGCTAGCAGGGTGATGACATACAGAATATTCTCCTTGACCTCAGGGATGTGGACAGCACAGAGGCGGCAGTGGATGGCCCGACCCATGTTAGCAACCTGTCAAGGGAGGGAGAGGTCAGAGATGCAGGAGGACCTGCCCTGCTGGGGGCGGATCCTGAGTGGAGGGACACAGTCCTGTCTACCCTGGATTGCTGGATGGATTTCACCATCCTCAGAGGCATCTGGGAACTTCACAGTCTGCCCACAGAAGTGTCAGGACAGATCAGAGCCCTGCTCCTCCTCATCTTTTTCCAAACTCACTGCTCTGCATCTGTTGCTTGTATGCCTGGGGCACCTTTCCCCTCTACTTTTGGGACTCTTCTGTGTGTCCATGAAGGCCTGGCTCCAGCACTGCTGCCTGAAGCTACCTATCTGCTAACCTAGTATCTTCCATCCTCTTGCTGGGATGCTTCCTACCCACCTCCTCTGCCTTGTGTCTACTGAGCCATCTTGTCCATTCTTGTCCACCAGTTCCTTGAGGGTCTGGTCTGTGCCTCCTCCCCATCTCACTTCTGTACTAGGGCACATGCTAGGGTTCAATCTGAGCATGTATGCTCCTCACCTGCAATCCCCACTAGGCCCCCAGAAGAATCCTTGGGTCATTCATTCATTCATTCATTCATTCATTCATTCATTCATTCAATTGGTTGCTGTCTAGGGTGGGATCTGAATCTTGCCCATCTGGTCCAAGTGCAAAGATTCAGTCTCAGTGCAGAGAATGTCCCTGACTGCTGCCAGCCCTACCCCCACCTTTCCCCCACTATCTGGACACCCCAAACCTTTGCTGTCTCCAGCTTGGCCCCATGCTCCTGAATGACAGTGAGGAGCAGCTCAGCAGCTGCCTGCACGCGGACGGCATTGGTGGAGCCCAGGCCTTCAATGACTGTCCAGACGAGGTCGGTCAGCTCGGCCACTGTGAGGTATCTCACGATCTCCTGTGGGAGCAGAGAGACTGTCACCTTGTCACTTTGGACCCATGTGCCCCTGGCCCACTCCTCTACTTCCACTTTTACTCAGGCTCCCTGTGTCTCCCAGCATCCATTTTCCAGGGCCCCTCATGTGGGCCCAACATTTGCAGCTATGGCCAGCCACAGCCCAGGGCAGGCGGGGAGGGTACCAGTCAGACTGGGCACAGGGCTCCTCTTCTTTCCTGGTCTCTGTGCTGGTTCTGGGGTCCTTGTAGCTGCTCAGCACTCCCTGAACTCTGCCTGTCTTTGCCTTCTTGGGCACTATCACTTACTAGTCTCTGCCTAGGGGGGTGCTCACTGCTCCCCATAGCCAGACCCTTCTCCTTATTACCTGTTTTAATCACAGAGACAACCTCCAAGCTGTGAAGGATCACTGAGGTTATCTAGATAAAACCCCTGGCCTAGAGAGGTGCACGACAGACAACCTTCAGCCATGGAGCAGGGGAGGGTGCAGAGGTGGGGCCAGACCAGTGTGGAACCCAGGGGTCCTCTGTAGCACCCCCACTGTGTCGCTGCTCACATTCTCTTGGGGCTACTCTAAAGGGCCAGGGAGGTGGCTCTCTCCTCTGCAGGCTGATCAGAAGACAAAAGGGCTCCTGGAGAAAGCCAAGGTGGTGGGTCTGATCCCCGTTCTTCAGGGTAGGGTGAAGAAGGGTCCTGTGCAGGCAGGACCTTCTGGAGAGATTGGGAGTCCTGTTGCTCAACATGGTATTCCCCAGCCAACCATAGCTACTTAAATCTAAATTAATGTAGTGAAATGAAAGGTTCACTTCCTCAGCAGCACAGATTACATCTGAAGTGCTTAGCAGCGAGGTGGTGAACAGCTGTTCTGGATGCACAGCCATAGAACATATTCACCTCCCAGAAGGTTCAGGTGGGGGTGTTCAAGGTGGTCAGACTCTCAGGACCCCAGAGTATACTCTTTCAGGCTTGGCAGTCGTCTGAACTAACCCACTGTAATCAAGGGCATGAATAAGTGTGGGATGGAGGAGGCAGTGAGGGAGAGGGGCGGTGGTGATGAGGATGGGGTGAGGGGCATAGTGATGGTGTGGTGGTGAGACTGGTGGGGACGCTGGTGGCGGTGGAGATGGGGATTATACTGTGGATTGTGGTGCTGGGAGAGTTGATGATGTTGCGGCTAGTTGGTGTTGCACATTGATGTGACAGAGATGATGACAGTGCTGAAGTTCTGATGGGTCTCAGCACATGGACAGCTCACTACAGCTATGAAAGCACAAGTTTTGGAGGCCTCTGGGACTGGGTCGAGGCCCGCCGGGGCACTCACTACTAGCTGCACACCCTCCATCATCTGGTTCAGGCTGATTGGACTTCGTGGCTGTGTGCTGAAGGCCAGCTTCACCTCTAGACCTTGCGCTGAGCTCTAGGGAGCCCCTGTGTGTGGCCTGGAGGGCTCAGGTCTAATCAGACCGACAGTCATGGTCTTCGCTGGCTAAGGTTCAACCCCAACATGGGCAAGCAAAAGTCACCACCTCACAGACGACAGGAACTGACGACTCTGAGGCTCTGCGAATCTGGCCCTGCACCCACTTCCCACATGCATCTCAGCCTGTGGTCCTCTTTTGAGACAAATATAATTCAAATCATGGCACAGGAAATTTTGAGCAGGGAAGGGCAGGTTTTTAAAATTTGAGAAAAAGGAGGTGTTAATGCCTGTGATGCCCCTGGTATATGATTGGCATCTGATGTGTGCTGGCTCCCTCCAACCCCCTCAGCTCCATCTCAGTGGTGTAGGAAAGAGCAAGTGAGTTTATTCCCACCACTGGAGGATCTCCAGGTCTACTCCTGCCATGCCCCCACCTTCCCCTGCCACAACTGTAAGAGCTTTGACCTTGATGGCTTTGGAGCTGTCCTGTCGGAATAGACTGTCCTTTGGGAGCACCACCTTTGTGGTTCTTTGGTCTTGAGTGCTCCACGGGGAGGCTTCATCTGCTCCAGACTGGGAGAGCTCCTGTTGGATCTGTAATTCTGCCTGCAAAGCCGCTTCTGCTGGCCAGAGGCAGAGCAGGGCTGAAGCAGGGCAAGAGTGGACCAGGATCTATGTGGGGACAGGATGATGGTTAGGGTGGGGTCATTTGTAATCAGGGTCAGGCCTGTGTTCCATTTTGGAGATGGGAGTGCCTGTGGGTTTAGGGGTTGGGTGAAGCCATTGCAGAGTGATGGCGGAGGTCAGGGATGCTTTGGGGTTAGGGTCCTCCGTGATGGCCTGTGGAAGCTCACCTTTCTGGTGTATCAGGAACTGGTAGAGCTGGGCCACTCCTTCCAGGCTGGAGTTCTGAGTGGTCCTGTCCGAGTCCTGGCACAGAATTCCCAGAGTGCCCATCAGTTGTCCCATTGGTCTGAAGTCCTCCTTTGGCTGTGTTAAGAGTGTGGAACTACATGGTAGGGCACACCCCTGGAGTCCCTGCCCAGCCATGTACACACCCCAGCACACCTATGTCAGAAGGTTCCTATCAAATTACATGACAGGGCTGGGACATAAGGGGCTGGCGAAGAACTTGGTAATCAAAGGAAATCATGTTAACGCAGTGCTGATAAAAGTGAATGCAAAAAATAATTCCCCTCCATGATCAAGGGTCATAATCTTTAGACAGGATCCAACTTTGTACAGCCTGCCCCAGTTCCAATGAAACTTTATTTAATAAAGACAGGAGGCTAGCCTGTTGGCCATGGTCACACTCTTCACTTAAAATATGATTAATTTTGACTATGGGGTTTTGGTGCCCCTGTATTTTGCACCCAGGCAAAGTATCTTTTCCTTGCCTTACCCTGATCCCAGTCCTGTGGTATGGACGTGGACTGTGAGTAAACTGAAGCCAATTTGATCCATTCTAGAAGGTTCTTTCTCTGGGACAAGCGACTTTCTGGGGCACAGCAGTCCCTTCCTCTCCAGCGCTCGCACCCCCTACCTTCCTTAGCCCAGGCAGCCTCAGGTATCACATGAGGCACCGATGCCCACCTTCTCCCAGGAGTTAGTGCTGATTTTGGCTGCTAAAGCAGGAGCGTTCCCAGAAAGTTACCAAAGATTCCCACCTGGCTCTCTAAGGAGACTCTATCGTTATTCATTCTATAGGTGAGACGCTGAGGCTGGGGGAGGGGAAGCACCTGCTCTAGGCTTCAAGTGCGCAGAGCAGAGCCCTCTCCCGGGTCAAGGCCAGTGCCATCTGGGTTCAGGGTCCAGCTATGAGGCCTTGTTCCTCAAGTTTAAAAGGAGACACCCCCTGGGCTGCCCACTGCCAAAGAGCCTGAGTGAGACAAGAGGCCCAGCTCCAGTTGTGTCTAGATGGGGTGGAGTACTCACATCCAGGCAGCATCGGCGATTCAGGAACCTGAGCAGGATCATGCAGCTGTATGCAGCGCGCTGCCTCTCGTGTGCCTTCTCTGATGCCAGCCAGGGATACAGATGCTGGGGAGGGCAGGGGTACTGGCCAGCCCCACCCACCCTTGCTCAGGCCCCGCCCAGATGGCGGCCCCGCCCACCCCTCTGCTGAGGGCCTGGTCTCTGCATTCTCCCTGTCCAGCCTCCACTGCTCTTTTCCCAAACCTGGTCTAGCCTCCCCCACATCCTCTGTCCCCAGGAGCTTCCTGCAGGAGTGTCATTTCTTCCCATATGGAGCCCTCCAGGGCTCCTGGTTCCTAGCCTGCCCCACACTCCCGCTAGAACCATGCTTCCCCACATGTGTGCGCACACAGGCCTCTGTACAGCCGTGCTGTGTAGTCCGAGGCCGCACTCCAGCCTACTGGAGTGGGCCCCGCGGTGAAGTGAAGAGAGTGAGGGCACGGCGTTTGGAGACTGAGTGACTGCTCGGTAGCTACCGGGACTTCCGCTGCTGGCAGCCACTGCCACTTGGCACTTAGGGGATGGCATGGCGCCTTGCTCCCTAGGCCAGGCTGCTCACAATGGCTCTTAGCTGGTGCCTATGCCTCCAAGCTGGGGGCCCCTGGTTCCCTCCTGTCTCTCCTGTCTTTCTCCATTCCCTTCCGCCTACCTCCTCTACCTCCACTTCCTCTCCCTCTCCCCTCTCTCATCCCTCTTCCTCCACTATCTTCCTTTCCTCCTCCTCTCTTTTCATCTCTTCCTCCTCCCTCCTTCCCCTTCCTCTTCTTCTTTACTGGAGCCTGGACTCAGGGTCTCCCACGTGCCAGGCAAATGCTATCACTAAACTGCACTCCCACTCCTTTACAAATTTTATTTTACACAGGGGCTCACTAAGTTACCCAGGGTAGCCTCTAACTTGCAATCCTCCTATCTCAGCCTCTGGAGGAGCTGGGATTACAGGCATGCGCTACCATACCGGGCTTCAGACTGGCTTCTTATGAGTGGGCAAGTCTGCTGACCTGACTCTTATTCTAATTACCTCGTCCTGCTGGCCACAGCAGCTCCCTCCACCATGGTCAAATGAGTGCATTTACTTTATCCTTGCCATGGTCTGCCTGTCGGGCTCTACCCTACCTAGGTCCTCAACCAGGGCTCCTTGGAGAAGTTCCACTGGCCTTGGTCTCTGACTCTGTGGGCAGAGCCAGCATTCCCTCTAGGCTGGGGACTCTGGGTCATCACTGTCTGTTGTCTGACTGGCTTCCCTTCATTCAGGGCAGGACTCCTGGCATGCAGGGGAGGGTGGAAGCCTCAGGTTGTGGGCTCTTGGGGACGCAGCAGGGGAAGTTCTCTTTGAAGGGGGCTGCCACTCCTACTCTCCAGTTCCTACAAACCCCCTCAATCCATAAGTGTCCTGGGAAGGCCCTGGGTTCTCTGGGTCCTTCTTCTGGCTTTCTGTCCCCAGCCCCAGGGTGCCCCACCAGCACGTACCAACAGCAGGGATTGCAGCTCGCTGGCTGTGGGGCACTGCATGATGAAGCTTTGCAGCATGCGGTCCAGTGCCTCCATTGTCTGGCTGTACAGGGTCTGCGGGGGTGAGCGGTGTCAGCCAAGTGTGGGACAAGGGGATGGGGGGGTTTGCAGCACTTGGGTGGTGCCCACACATGCACACCCCAGGCCAGGCTCAGGAGGGGCCCCACCACAGACACAGAGATGGGGCAGGGAGGCTGTCCAGGACCACCCAGGGATACAGGTTTTGGGTTGCCAGGAGAACTCGTTTCTAGCAGGCTGGCCTCTTTGGTGGGTGATCTGTGTTAGCTGCGACAGTCTGCTGTGGCTGCTTTGAAGTTTTAAACAGGACCTGGCTTTCCTTTTGCACTAGGCCCGGCAAATTATGCGGCTGGCTCTGGTTTCTGGGGCTCTCACCAGGTTCCCGATAGCTTAACTGCTCTGCTTGCTGGGCACACTCTTAGAGGGAAGGGCCACAGCAACTCCGCCCACTACAGGGCACCAGGAGCCAGTGAGCCTCTGGATGCTGGCTGGCTGGCTACCCTGGAGGGCTAGAGTCACTTCCCAGGGGCCATGTGTGTTCGTAGGGACGGCAGGAAGCAAGCCCCGCATGCCAGATAGGATAGAGTTGCAGGAGCTCAGCCCAGTGTCCCAGTTCTGGGGCTCCCTGCAGGGTCATGGGCTGTCTACTGGAGGGCTGTGGCTGTGGTGTTCTTTGAGCCCAGGGGACCCTGCTCTGTCATCACTGCATCCAGTGGGCTGGCTGTGGGCTTTAGTCTGGACCCAGCCTTGAGGGTGGCGCGATGTCCTAGGGCACTGGGGTGTGATTCAAGCCCTGGCTCTTTCACCAGCCAACCTCTTTCCTCTGAGGGGGTTTCCTCGCCCTCTGGTGGCTACCAGGAAGTGTCCACAGTGACACTCATTAGCCACCTGGCCTTAGTGGGGGGACGCCCAGCACCGACTGTGCCCGTGAGCCACGTGTGCCCCCTTGTGACCGCAAGCAAGGGCAAGCGGGGCCTGAGCAAAAGGAAGACAGCGCCTTCCTGCAGTGCAGCTGTGGCAGCAGGTGGGCTGGACAAGGCCCGTGAGGAGCACGCGGTTTAGGCAGCTGTCCAGTGAGTCTGCGCTGCACCGCTGGAAAGGTAACGGGTTGACTCCAGGTGCCCCAGGACTTAGTGACTGGCCTGGGACTCTTGGATTCCTACAAGGTTGGGGGACTCATCTCTTCTTCTGTGCCTCTCTCTTGGCCTGCTGGTGTTGCTCAGAAGAAAATGCAAACCTGACCCTGCCACCCAGCCCACCAGTCAAGGCTGGCAGGGTGGTCGCTGCTCGGTGACCCTGCTCAGGATGGGAGGTCACTCGTGTCCCTGCGTGCAGAGTGCCCTGCGCCGGGCATGCACACGCGGGCGCTCATTTCAGTCCCCTGGCTCCTTTCATGGCTCTGTTACTCTCCCTGCTTCTCGGGCGGGAAAATGGAGGCCCAGCATAGTTAGCAAACTGCTCAGGACCCCAGCCTTGCCTGTGAAGTGGACAGGGACCCTTCCTGCAGGCTGCCCCCTCCCAGGCATTAGCAGGAGGTGGAGCCCAATGTCTTGCCTATGAAGTCCCTGGCCATTGCAAGCCAAAGGGTCAGCACCTGTATATTAGGTGGCTCCAGAAAGAGGCAGGTATGTCTCTCCAGGGTATCCATCAAGGGCAAGGCAAACACGCTGCGGAAACAGGTGGACAGGAGCCGCGACTTCCTGTCTTTGTCTATGGGTGGCCTCAGCTCACTATTGGGAAGAGAGGGCAGGAGCTGAGGGTGCAGGATGGAAGGGGCTGTCTGCAAGCCCGAAGCGTGGGAGCTCAGGGCTTCCCATGACATCTGCTTCCATATTACAGACCATAGAGGTTTCTGTCTCCTACAGAGACCTGTGCACATGTACACCTCCCTGGTTCCCTTGCTGGTCCTCTGACAACCAAGAAGTATGACAGCCACAGAGCCTTTATATGTGCTGTTTAGCCAAGCACATGCAGGATTTACCCTCTTGCCTTTCCAGGACTTGGTTCAAAAGTCCTCTTTCAGGGTTGGCTATCTCAGCCTCCAACTGTCTTGGCACCTGGTAGGGCATGGGGCATTTGGGGGTATTGAAATCAGTACTCAGTCAATAGCCCATCAGTCCATTGGCCCAAGCTTGGATCATCTATGATCCTTTGCTCCTGAGGGTTTTGCATTCCCTCCCTGTCCCAACTCTCCTCTGTAGTTTTCCCCAGCGTCTTCATCAGCTCTGCTATGTATGGTCTGCACCCTGAGAGTCAGCTCATAGGAAACTGGGCTGCTTCCTGCTGGCTCACAGCTGGAAACATGGTAGGTGTTCCGTAGCTGTGTGTGCAGTAGGCGAATTAGTAGGTGAGGCTGGGAAAGGCTAAGCTGTGGGTGGAGGTGGGTTGGCCCGGCCTTGGGATGGGTGCCTACCCTGCTCTGCCAGCCATCTGCCCAGGCCAGGAGGCTGCCTACTCCCTGACTGTACCCTCTGCTGCCAAGTGCAGGCAACTCTGAACTCACTGAGCCTCTACTCGCTGGGCAGCCTTACCTGGTTCCCCATACCATCTGCAGGTGGAGGGCTCATTCAGGGCCTGCTCCTTGGCCTAGGGGTCTCTGAGCCCCAGGGCTCTAACCTCCCTGTCTTTCCTTGGGGTTGGATGGGGTCTAGAGTCACTATCCCTCTGTGACCCCCCTGCTGACCTCTGGATCCTGTCTGTGCTGGGGTCTTTCTGTGAATGGCTGCTCTCACCTGGAGCATCTGAGGTATCAGGTCTCCTTGGGAGGGGCTGTGCCCATGTCAAATGTTTGGGCTTTCATAGGTCACCCACCTCAAGCCCATTTTGCTTGTGTTGGCTCAGGCCCCCAGCCCTGGGCCAATGAGGCCTTGACTTCTTTGTTATTGGTACTGGGGATTGAACCCAGGGTTCTGTGCATGCTAGGCAGACCCTCCACCACTGAGCTTTGTTCCTAACTCTTGTTTTGCTTTGTTTTGTGTTGTTTTGAGATAGTGTCTAAGTCACTAAGTTGCCTAGGAAGAGCTTGAACTTGTGTCCCCCTGCCCCAGCCTCACAGCACTACTGGGATTATAAGCATATGTCACTGTACCCTGCTACACTTCAGCAACAACCCCTTCCTGCCCCCCAGCCACCTGGTGGGGGGCCCTGCGTGGGCTGGGACCCTACCAGAGCTTGGAGACGATGTTGATGACCTGCTGGCGGCTGGTGGTGCACAGTGCGCCTGGGGGCTCTTTCTCCATTAGAACCTGCAAATCCAGTGTGGAGGTTGAGCCACTCGGGTCTGGCCTATCCCACTCTGATGCTGGCTGGGTCTCAAGCATATCTCAAGACCTCAGTGCTTGGCAGCCCCAAGTCCCACAGGTCTCTCTAGGGAACTGGACCTTGCTTAGAAACTCAGAGTATGGTCTCTCAGTCTGACATGGTGGACCTGAGTCCCCATCCTGCCTGCCAGCTGGCTGCACGATGTGGGCGAGTCTCCATATTGCTCTGGGTGTGTCAGAGCACACGTAGCACGGGCTCACATGCGTGTCCTATGTGAAGTGAGGTGTGGAATCTCAGAGCTGGAGCTCCAGTGGGGAGGGACAGGCTGTCCTATCAGTGTTCCTACAACCAGCGCCCAGCCACTCCTGTGTGATGCCCCTGCCTGGGGATTCCTTGAAGGCTGAATCCTTAATTGGTCTGGGGCCCAGGTCGACATGTGCAGGACAGATGGTGTGGCCTCTCTGGGCCTCTGAGGCATTGCCTGTGAGGAGGGACTGGCCAGCTAGGGGCCCCTGAAGCACCACGTGGCCAGGGACATGGAGGTTTCCAGCTGTGAAGGCTCATGAGGTGGGTGGACATATTCTGGAGCCCACGCCATACCTTTTGCAGCGGGCGGCTCCCAGGCTGATGCTAGTCTGAGGGAGGAGACTTCTTGCCCAGGAAAGTGCCGGTCTGGGAGGGGGACAGGCACTCACCATCAGACACTCAAGGAGCTGGGAGGTCTGGGCGAACTCGTAGCTGTGGGCTCCCTCGCTTCGGCTGATAGCCTCCACCAGCATCATGGTGGCCGAGAGGAAGCTCTGCTTGAGGGTCTCATCCTGAGCATGGGACACAAGGGACAGGACAGGCTGAGAAGCCAGGGAGAGCAGGGAGGAGAGCAAGGGAGAGGGCAAGAAGCCAGGCGGAAAAGGGTGAGGCTAAGGGCTGTGGCATAGTGGCTGAGAAACACAGCAGAAGCTGCCAGCTGGATTCCTCAGCAATGAGGTGCTTTTAGAAGTGTGAATGAGGTGACAGTGTTCAAACACCCAGGAGACATCTGTGAAAGTTTTTGTGAGGCATCCGCTAGGCAGCGGTTTCTCCCCAAGATGGAGGCAAGGGGTGCAGAGTCACACGGGTGTCACTGCCCTCCCAGGGTCCAGATCCACCCCCAAAATGAAAGCCTGGGGGTTACTTTATGCAGTGGGGATGGGTTCTCATGAAAGCCTAAGCATGTTGCAACCCCATGGAAGACCACGGGGGATGAGCTGGGAATCAGCTAGGAAGCCAGGCCTGGCTCTCTGGAGTTCTAGGGGGAGAGCAGGAATGGGCTGCCTGCCCTGGACTCTAGGTCTCTTTGTCTCTACTATTCTTAGTGGGGTGGCGTTGGTGTTGGTGTCAGCCTGGAGTCCTAACTCTGTCCTGAGGAGTGCAGGTTGGGGAATGGTGGCCCACCATACCCAGGAGCTGTAGCGGAAGTAGAAGATCATCCTGGACAAGATGTTGTCCACCCATGGAAGGATGTGGGCCTTGGCCCTGGCTGCCACCTGACCATAGGCGAGGAGGATGGTGCTGCTTGCCCATTTCCAGTGCAGGTCTTCCATACTCTGGCCCTGGGGGGTGGCCAGATGGAGGATGTCAGGCCCCCTTGGAGCCCTCCTCTTGGGGAATAGGAAAGGAGGTACCCTAGGCCCTACAGAGTACTGGCTGCAGAGCATCGCTAGAGAGCCTCAGGTTACCTCAGGCAAATAGGAGACAGTGTTGGCTCTGTGAGTGGCTGGAATGGGCTTGGGGAAGCCATAGCAGGCTGCATGCAGAGGCTTGGCTCTGCTGGGACGGGCAGACCCCAGGTCTACTGCTGTGATGGTTCCTGCCAGGAGCCCACCCTGCTGGTTGGAGCAGCACCTGGTCCATTGCAACCCAATGGGTCACTGGGGGTCTCTGTGCCTCTACCCAGAGAGATGGCAATAGGGCTTGTGGTGTTTCCCCAGAGGGTAAGACTCAGGGAACAGGAAATGGATGTGGCCTGAGGACCATAATGGCATTGTTCCCTCGGTAAAGGCACACTCTGTAGGTCTGGGACGTGGGCTTGGGCCAGCTGTAGATCACAGGAGTCACTGGCTGTCTCTGGGCTGCAGATTAGTGTAGCAGCTTGGAAGGGAAGTGGGGAGGCCCCATGTCCTGTAGGAGTCACAGGGGGTACAGACAGCAAGAGGCAGGGTGCTTCTGTATACTCACGTTTTAGATGAGCCATGCACCCTAGCCATCCTACAACCTGACACCGGCCATCACAACACAACCAGCTTATCACGTGCTAGGCTTTCTGTGGTCATGGCCCATTTCTGTCCCTAACAGGCCAGGTAGGCAAATCCTGCTTAGAAGTAAACTGAAACATGGGGTCTCACACTGCAGGTGGAGGTACAAGTGGGACTGGAATCAGAACCCATGGCTCCAAGACTCTGCTCTTAACCCCAAACCAGGGCCCCAGCCTGGCAGCTCTGATACCTTTGGGATGGGGCTTTGGAGAGTCCACTTGATGGGCCGGCTCCTGCCAAACTGGTCCAGGACAGCCCAGACGTCATCCAAATGGCGGGTTGCAACCAGTCCCACAGTAAGCGCGATTCCCTGTTGGAGATGGCCCAGTGCCACTGAGGAGGGGACCCTGAAACCTCAGGACTGGATGTGGCCCCTCACTTGGCCCATAGAAGGGGTAGGGTTCTCATCCAAGATCATAGGGCACCCATCTCCAATCCAGCAGGCTCTTTAGGACATGCAACTCTGTGCCTAGCCCAATGGGGTGTCTCTTATGGGGTTCAGTGGGCAGAATGAGGGGAGGCCAGAGGCAGAGGAGTCCTGGAGGCTGCTTGTCCTTGTGCCAGCTCTGAACTGACCTGTGCCTGGGGAGGGTTAAAGGAATGTTTAGGAGTAGAGGAAAAGGACCCAGGTTGTGATGAGGTTGGGGCTTGACCTAGGACCGGGTCAGGGCTCAGGTTGTGACCAGGATGAGGCAAAGCCTGTGGCCAGGGCCAGGCAGTTGTGGGGGCTGAGGGAGACTGATTCCTTACCTCCCTCTGCTTGGGCCACTGGTGGGACGTTTCCAGGAGGGCTTGCAGGTGCGTCCTGACTGCAGTGCTGTCCTCTGCAGCTTGCAAGATCAGCCCATAGTAGGTGAACAGGAAAGCCTGGTGGTGAGGTCAGTGTCCTGTCCTTAGCTAGACCCATGAGGCCAGGCCCACTGCCTCCTCTGAGCAGCCTCCCTGACCACGCTCCCTCAGACTCCTGGGTCCTGCAGCCACCCTAGCCACCATGCAGTGTGTGATTTGGAGTCTGCTGCGCAGGCTCAGGCTCAGGTCCAGCTCCTGGTCCTGTCAGACCCACCAACTTCTCACTGAGGCCCTGGGCATGCTGTGGACAGAGCTCTGGGCCTGTGTGTGGAGTGGGGGCTACCTGGGGTAGCAGAACGCACCTTCTCCGGGGGATGGTCCTTCTGGGTCTGGCTGGGCTTGGTCAGGGCCTTCAGCAACTCCTTGGACCACAGGTCCATGTTCAGGAACTTGACTGACTTGGCGATGATCTGTTTACAGAGGAAGGTGGGCAGGCCTGGAGCCATCTCTTCCTTCTGCCCTCCGCCATTCTACTCTCAGACACCCCAACCCTACTCTATCATCCTCTTGTCCTCTCCTCTGGGTCTCTAGGACCCAGCTCTCTTATTTGTTTGATGGCCCTCAGGGACAAAGAACACGTTTCTCAAGGGGACTCCTCATGTGTTCAGATGAGGTAGGGAAATCAGGGGCCTAGGAGACTACAGAAAAGAGTCGTGGCTGTGTCCTCAGCGCAGAGCAGGGTCTCATGTGGCAGATGCTGGGTTGGCTGAAGGTAGCCCCTCCTCTGGATGGTGCTAGGAGGTAGGACTTGATCTGTTTTGTTTGCACTTGTGTCTCCAGCGCCTATACCATGCCCAGCACATGGTGGGTGCTGTATTAATGCTTAGTCAGTGAACAGAGGTCGAATGAATGAATGAAATGTCTTTTTCAAAAAACAGGCTTCTGAAAGCTCTGGCCCTAATGTCCCATGATTTTGTAATGACAAGTTCTTTGCATTTCCAATGGTCCTAGATTTTGTGATTTAGTAAATGATAGATTTTTGTTCCCCAGAAGGTGGTATGGGAGATTCCTCTCCTAAGTATGATCCCAAATCCCAAAATCTTAAAAGATGGATAAATGTGATGATAAATATTCCAAGACATTTGCTGAGCAAAACTGGTATGAAATAAAGTTTGACAGAAAGGCAGTTTTTTTTTTTTTTTTTTTTTTTTTTCCTGTCACTTATTGTTAAGGTGACTTTTCTTTCCCCATTGAATTGCTTTGGTACCTTTAAAAATCATTTGAATGTGTAAGTATGGTTGTGTACTGGACTTCCTTTTTCTTTTTTCTTTTTCCTGTTACTGGGAATGGAACTCATGACAACCTCATGCTTGCCAGGTAGGCGCTGTACAGCCAAGCTAGATCCCACCTCTCTTTAAATCCTGTACTTCCTACCGTGCTCCATTGACTTATTTGTTTAACCTATATGCTATGTCATGGTTTAGACCAAGAACGTCTCCCCCAGGTTTCATGCACTCAAAGGTGGGGCTTTTGGAAGGTGCTTGAATCATGGGGTGATGTTGCTGACGGGCTGCTAGGGGTCTGGTTGGAAGAGGAGGGTCGCTGGGGGCAGACCTCCGAGGCTGGATCTCCCTTCCCAGCTCCTCACTTCTCTTTCTGCTACCCGACCACCATGGTCCAAGCAGCTTTCCTCCGCCAGACCCTACCACTGTGCACTTCCTGCCTTGGAGCCACATGACTGCGGACTGAAAACAGGAAACAGCATAACTCTCTTCCCCTTTAATGTGTGGGTGTTGGGTATTGCGTCACAGTGATAAGGAACCCAGGATACTATGCCAATGACTGATCTTCCTGTTTACTGTACCTTACAATTAACAGTCTTTTCTTGTGTGGCCGGCTCAGCTTGCCCTGGGGGCAGGGCCAGTGTGGCATGTGGTGCTGGGGATGGAACCTCCATCCCTGAGCTTTCCTAAGTTTGCCTGAGCAGGCGCTTAGGACCGCTGAGCTATCTCTCTGGCTCCTCAGTTAACAGTCTTTTACTAAGTCTTGAAATCAAAGTAACGAGATTCTTGTAACTGTGCCTTTCCTTTTCAAGATTTTTTAAAAAAATTATTCTAGGTCTATTGAAATTTTCACATAAAATTCAATCTATATAAAGTCTTCTAGTATTTTGGTTAGTGATGTATTCAGTTTGTAAGTCAATTCTGTGAGAGTTAACATCTTAACAGTTTTGAATTTTCTTGTGCAAGAACATCATTTCTATCCACATATCTCTTTGCAATACTTTGTCAAGACTTTGCATATATTTTGTGGTGTTAATCTTTCTTTGAGTCTTTTATATCATTCATGATGCTTTCATTGAAAATGCATTTTTCCAACTGTTTGTTGCTAGTAAACAGTTGCTCTATTATTATTTTTTATATCCTGAGACCTTGCTAAATTTTTTAATTTTTAAAAATTTATTTATTTATTTATTTGGTACAGGGTCTCACTACGAAGCTTGGACTCATGGGGATCCTCCTGTTTCAACTTCCCTAGTGCTGGGATTACAGGCACTCACTACCATCCCCCGTTTTGGTGGCTGGCTTGGTGAAGGGGCCAGAATGGCATGTGGTACCGGGGATGGAACCCAGGTCCTTGGGGTTGCCAGGAAGACACTTAGACTGCTGAGCTATGTTCTCGGCCCGACCTTGCTAAACTTGACCCCTGGTGATGATCAGTTCTACTCTTTTTAAGACTAATATTTTCTCGATGTGTAGTCATCCTGTCTGCAAAAGCAGTCTCAGTTTTTCACTTATATCTTAATGCCTTTTCTGTTTTTCCTTCTTTGTGCTCTTTCTTCCCTGTTGGACTGGCTGCTGAAGGCTGACAGGAAGCAGAGAGAGCGGACGTCTCTGCCTTATTTCTGATCTTAGTGGGAAGACATTTAATCTTCAGGAAGCATGTTAGCTGCAGGGCTAGCTGTGTTTCTCAGGCTGGGTCAGCTTCTTTCTACCTCTAGTTTGTTAGAGATTTTTAATACTAGTAAGTTTTTTTAAAAATTAATTTTATTGAGAAACAAATAGCAATGAGATAATTTCAAAATGGGTTAGTAAGACAGTTACAATAATTAATACATTGCATATTGTTGTCTTCATAGTGGTTATTCAGAGTACAAGATGCAGACATGATATCCTGTCCAAACACTGTTAGTACAAATCTTTCTTCTCATTGAATTAAGAGAAAGTAGCTATATATCTATCCTAACTATTTTGTATATGCAGATAAAAAAATGGCCCTTCATTTATATCCCCCTTTTTTGTTTAGTTTTGTCAGAGATGGGTATTCCATTGCCATTTAAATATTGTAGGTGCGCGAATTCAGCAAAATAATCCAATATAGTCCAGTAGTCCATAATAGTAGCAGGTTATCTGTAGGACTGGCAATGTCAGAAGTTGTTGACTTGAGCCTTTCACAGCTCAGCATATTAATATGGCTTTACTTTTTATACCTGGATGGTTAAGACCAAGATAAAGAAAGACCTATATAACAAGAACTATAACTTTTGTATGTGATAAGGTCAGTCAAATCCCTTCAGGATTTACCCTGAAACCCTGTACCACAGTTTATAGATCCTTTGTCAATGAATACTAGTAAGTATTAAATTATAAAAATCTTTTAAAATTTTTGTAGTTTTAGCTAAGTTATCCAGGCTGTCCATCAACTTGTGATCCTCCTGCCTCAGCCATCTGTGTAGCTGAGATTACAGATGTTTGCCACTGTTCCCAGAGCTTTTGCCAAATGCCTTTTCTTCCCAATTTTCATAAATATATTCGTAATTTTCTACTTTATTATGTTAATGTCTAGAATTACATTTATTGCTTTTCAAGCACTAAACTGGCTACGCATCTCTTGATGAGTTCTGCTTGGTCTATTTTACTTCTGCTCAACTGCTAATATTTGACTGAAGCTTTTTGAGTCTATCCTTATGAAAGCTGTAGATCTGTAGTTTTCTTGTAATATTCTTAGTTTTGGTACAGGCTGCACTGGCTTTACAGAATGACTTGAAAACTGTCTCTTCCTCCTGTTTTCTTCACGATTTGTACAGAAGTGACGTTCTTTCTTAACTATCCACCAGTGAAGTCTCTGAGCTGGAAGTTTTCTTGGTAGGAATGAGGCTGATGGGAAAGTCCTGGATGGCCACCTGCTCATGAATAAACCTGCTAGGTTTCACCTGCTTGTAATCACTTGACTGCGGGTGACACCTGTGACCTAGGAGGGCCGATGCAATGGGTGGTGAAGTCTAATCTCTTCATCTTTCCCAAGATTGAGCCCATCTATTTCCCCACCCCTGTCCTCAGGAGGGGAGGTTCAGCCTTAGCCTCTGGCTTCGCGTGTGGCTGGGTGTTGAGTAAATTTCCTCTTGCGAAACTCATCATTTCATACCGTGGCACGCTGCATGGTGGAAAACACGGGCCTGATTCAGGTGTTAATCATTATTCCAATTAATACAAATAATACAAATTCAAAATAAGTAATACAAATTTCATTCGAAGCATTGCTTTTCTATCTTATAAATGTTTGCATGTGGTATTTTTCAGTACGTTCCATTCAGAGCAGTTCCTAATTTTCCTTACGAGTTCTTGTGCGACATAATTATACTCACCCGGGCTATTTAGCAGGTGTTGTTTAATGTCTAGGAATTTGGAGATTTTCCAGATATGTTTTAACATTGACCTCTAGTTTATGTTTTTATAAGAAAAAGTACTCTGACGTTAGTCCTTCTGAATTTATTGGAACTTGGAGCCGAGCATGTGGTCTGGCCTGGCAGTGCCCTGCTCGCGTGAACAGGAATGCCAGTTTGGCTCACTGTGCTGCGAGGCCTCCTGCTCTTTCAGTCACTTGTCCTCTGTTCCTGCTGTTCTGCTGCTCTTAACACTGCTGCTGCTTCTCTATGAGGGTGTGACTTCCCCTCCCTGAGGCTTCCTGTGTCTCCTCTGTGCAGACCCTTTTTGGGGATTAGTGCCTACTGTCTTCATGTCTATTCGAGCAAGGGACTTCTATCCCCATTTGACAGACGAGGAAATGAAGGCAGAGAGAGAAAGGAGGTTGCCCCAGTGCATACTGTGGTTGGCTGTGCCAGGACGTGAACCCACGTCTGCCCAGGGCCCTGTTCCCCTTTCCCAGCAGTATCAACCCCCTCATCCCCATATGTGTCAGAGATGGGACTGTTTCTCAGCTATGGCCTCCTGCTGTCCTCCCCGACCTCTCCCTTCTGTCCCTGGCTCCAGCTCTGGCCTCGCATCGTTTCTCTCCTTCCCACGATGGGTGGGGCGGGTGGTGTGTGTTGGCCTCTTCTCTGCATCACGCTTCTAGAGACTAAGGCCCAAGTTGCAACTCCTCCTGTAACCAGGTCACCTCATCCTGGATGCTGCTGGTTCATCTGAAAAATGGGGGTCCCCTCTGCCACCCTGCTCCCATCCTCCCCTCTCTTTTTCCTTTCTTTCCTCCACTTGTGGGTTGCAGCATGTACCCCAGTGCCTGCCGCTGCCCCTCCTGCTGGTGTCCCTACCTGGGCCAGCAGTTCCTCCCAGTGCGCTCTGTCTTCCTGGTTGAGAAGCTCCTCTGCAGGAGGGGGATGGGAGATAGGGCCATCTCTGATGTGCATAGCCAAGGGCAGACCCTCTTCCCTTTCTCCCCATTCCTCAGGCACTGGCTGAGTCAGGGTGACACTGACTTGCCTCAGCCTGGCCTGGTTAGCAGGAGAACACAGGCTGGGAATGGACTCAGGACCCAGCCAGTTGGGCTAGAATGATGGCCCTGCCCCCTTGCTATGTGACCTCAGACTGTATTTTCTCTGTGCCTTGGAGTCTTCCCAGGCAAGTGTGAGGGTGGAGGTACAGGAGGGGTGCTCTGAGAGTCCAGAATGTGTTCAGGAATTTTAGGAATCCCACCTCCAAGGGAGGGGCTGCTTTGGGTGCAGAGGATCCCTCTCCCAGCTTGCCAGCCACTTCCAGCGCAGGGGCACAAGGCCAAGCCAAGCAAGGTCCTGCTGTCTCAGGCCTCGGAGTGCAGACCTTCCCAGCTTCTACCTGCTGAGCTTGCTGGCTGACCACCCCCCTTCAGAGGTCCTTGCCAAGTGAGCCTTGCTCCTACTGCTCCAGATTGGCTCATCCCAGAAGGCCTCTCTAATGGCCTCTGGTTGGTCACTGCCCTCTCTGGGATCTGTCCTGGTTACTGAGAGCAGGCCCATTAGTCAGGCTGGTGGTAGCATAGTGCCTGGTGCTACCCTCTAGTGCGGACTCCCTGGCAAGAGGTGGCAACTGTTGCTGCCCACATACAGGACAGCATCACTGTTGTGGACACTGGTGCTCTGCGGGCCTGGATCTCCCCTTGACCTCCTGTCTTGTGGGCAGGACCTACCATGGGAGGACAGGATGCCCATGACATGGAAGAGGCTGCGGTGTGGGAAGATGCCGGTCAGGAGCTCGGCCTCCAGGTGCTGAGCCACCATCGGCCACGCGTGCTTGCAGATGGCCACCAGAATGTTGCTGGCTGCATCCTGGTAAGTGTCCTCCAGCTCCTGGGGAGAGAGTAGGGTCCAGAAATGAGAGCAGGCTTTTGTAGTGCTGAAAGTCTGCTTTTGTCTGGCCAGGCAGCTGGATCAACCCTTTATTTGGAAAACAGAGACTGAGAGGCTCTTTATTCCTGACTCTGAATTCCCTGCTCTCCAGCAACTTTAGGACATGCTGGCGCTGCCTGGCCCATGTTTTTTCACTGGCCCAGGGGGTTCCCACTTATTACTATCCACGCCTGTAGTCCTGGAGGCATAGGCCCTTGAGGTTCCTTTCTGCTCTGAAGCCTTTGGCATGCTGCGCCCCTGCCTTGGGCTCTCTTTCTGCTCGCCTGTCTATCCAGATCCTGGTCCATTTCTAAGGCCCACTGTCTGAAGTCTCCATCTGACATCACCTGTTTCCTTCCTGGCTCCTGGCCTCATCCTTTCATTCTTTGTCACCATGTGTTTAAGGCCAGAGGCTGTTCTTGCCCTAGGGCTCTTTGCATGGGGAGAGAGCATGCCAGCTGCTGTAGGGCAGAGCCTGCTGCAGTTCTCTGGGTCTTGCTGGGTCCTGTCAGGGGCCCTCTCTCCTGCGGGTCATGCTCTGGCAGGAAGGGACCCCGTGTCCAGGGCTGGCCCTATGCCAGGGTGCCCTGCCCTGTCTCAGCAGGTGCACTGGTATTTCCTTCTCACTTTGATAAAGTGCTACTCCTTCCCATCCGGTGGTGGCTGTTGGTGCAGAGCAGCATGGCAGGGCTGCCTGTATTCAGCAGTGTCTGAACATGAAGGCGTCTAAAACCCCTCCACCCTATTCTCCCTACTCATTGAATTATGCTGATACGTCATGTTCAACGTATCGAAAGGGTGGCTACAGCGGCTTCTGAGGAAGGAGGGAGTCTTGCCTATGCCTTTGGACTCCTCGTCATTGGACACATTCTGAACCACCTTTCCTGAACCTGCTGCACACAGAGCAGATTAAACATTACCACAGTTTATGTCTTGGTAGGCTTGCCACTAGTCACAATTATAACCCACCAACCATGGATCCTGACTGGCCTGTGTCCTCCTAGTGGCCCTGAGGCCATTCCCATTTATTACTACTCATAGTTGCAGTCATATGGGTGCACTTGTGGTTCCTCTGTCTGTCCCCACCCTGCAGACCACTCATGGCCCTATATGGCATGGAGTGATGTTCATTTCTGAGTGAGAGGGTGGTACTAAAAACCTTTTTTTGTGGCATTAGCCTTCTGTGTCATCCACACAACACAGAGGGTGAAATGGGCCTCTTCAGACTTGTAAGGTACCAAGACGTGGGTTGTGGTGGGCCAG
Organism: Octodon degus; assembly: GCF_000260255.1. Lineage (NCBI taxonomy): Eukaryota > Metazoa > Chordata > Mammalia > Rodentia > Octodontidae > Octodon > Octodon degus. The sequence goes on along the minus strand of NW_004524680.1, from coordinate 6,146,036 downwards.
GGTGCCCGTCACTGCTCTTTGCTCATCCTGTCTGTACTGAGTAGTCCACTTTGGGGCTTCCAGGGCTAGTGGATCTGAGTGAAGCTGCCTGCCCCCCACCTCCCAGGGGTAGCCACAGAGATTGCTGGCCAGCCTGCAGAGAGTGAACAACCTGACTCCCGGCCTGGCTGGGGGTCCAGGTCAGGGTGTGGGGGGCAGTTCATGGCCAAGCTGGCAGCCCAGGGCTGGATCAAGGCCTGCGGAATCGGTTAGGTTGGCAGGCAGCTATCCAGAGCTAATCTGTAGGTAGCAGCAAAGGGTTGGTAAGGACAGTGGTGAGCAGGGGCACCTGAGCCCACCTCAAGGAGGGACTTGTGCAAGAGGAGGAGCTTCAACTGAACTTCTGCCTCCACTTAGGGGACCTGTGGTCTTAGACAAGGACTGCCTCTTGGGGCTCAGCTGCCTATTCTGGCAAATGCATGATATTGTCATCCCCCCCCAATGGGGCATATGGCCAGGATGTTAAGAAGAGAGGATGCCTGGCAGGCCACAAGGCTGGCGTTTGAGTCACCATTTGGAGTCCTGAGCAACTGTATGCAGATGCAAGGGCCTGAGGACTGACTGTCCTGTGTGTGAGGGGGGGGGAGTGGAGGCCCACCGTGGATTTGGTCATGTGATCCAGGGCCAGCTGCATGAAGTTTTTCCTCCAGGGCTCCTCCAGGCAGTTGCTGGCTTTGATGACATTCTCCAGGACCTGGAAGAGCCGGAACTTGTGCCGGCTGGAGATCTGTGGGCGGCAGAAGGTACATTGGGATGGTTGGGTGTGACCACGTGGCACACGTCTGTGGGAGGATGTGTGAAGAAGCCAGAGCAAAAGGCTACAGGCAGCTGCTTTTGACCACTCACTCAATAACCCTCAGTAAATATTGCTTTGCACAGGCTTTAAATCAGAGCTGCAGGGATCATGAAGAACAAAAATGTCTTCCTAGCCTTAGGGAATTGCTGTAGCAGTTTAAAAAATTTCCATCTTCAAAGTCAGATCAGCTGTTGATTCATTTCACTTTTTAATACTTAGGCAGATGTTCTTCCCACCAAACCATCTATCCATAAGTCCGTCCATCCATCTGTCTGTCCATCTGTCCGTCCATTTGTCCATGTGTCCATCCATCCATCATCCATCCATCTGTCCATCCATCCATCCATCTGTTCATCTGTCCATCCATCCATCCATCTGTCCATCCATCCGTCCACCCATCTGTCCATCTCTGCCAATTACTGGCTCATAACATCTACCCCCTGTGCCTTTTCTGAGTGTGGTCAGCGCATGCTTGTCTGCTCTCCTCCCTTCCTCTCTGGCCCACTTAGACTAGAAGGAGATTGATACTTGCTCCCAGTCATGCAGCTTCTCTACACAGGACCCAGGATTTGAGCCCTGCTTGGGGTCAGTCCCTCCCCCTCTGTTCCCCAGGGGCCCAATCAGCTTCTACCTGTGGGTTGTCTGTGAAGTAGTTGTAGATGGCTTCCATCACCAAGTCAGGGCACTTCTGAGCCGCGTTCCTGATTCTCTTCATGATGAACTGCAGGTAGGGAAGTTCTGAGTTGCCGATCTCCTGGAGCATCTTGTTGCAAACTGCTGAAGGTAGCAAGAAGGGATGAGGGTGTGTGGACTATGGGAGCGTCACATCGTAGCAGTTCTGGGTGGGTAGGAAAGGACGGGTCTGGGAGGGCAAGGGGTAAACTGAAAATGGGGATGGGGAAATTGGGTGCAGTGGGAGGTGCTGGACCTCCTCCCTGTCTAAGTGACCCTGACCAAGTTTGTTACAGGATAAAAAACAGGGATACACACAGATCTGTGTATCCTCACTGGCCATTCATATTTCCAACCATTCATTGAACCGCTTGCATTTTTATCAATCTATTTATCCATCACCCATCTATTCATCTACCCATATATCCCTCCTATCACACATTAATCCATACATGTTTTTCGATCCTCTGTCTATCCACCTGTTTGTCCATTTTTGTATCTATCTACACATTCACCCACCTAGGCCAGAGATGGCAAACCTATAGTACTCTTAGTGCAGTGGACTGTTTATATCATTGAAAGTTCTAAAAGGTTTGCCATCACTGACCTAGGCACTGATCAATCCATCCACCAACCCATTCATAAATTCACCCATCCTTCTCTCCCTCCACTGATCCAGTCTTTGATCCTTCCCCTCTATCTCCTGTCACCTAGCACTCCTTGTTGTTTGAGTAAAGGGGAAAGTATTCCAAGGAGGTGTCAGGTTCAGCAGAGGTTCTAAGTTACAGAAGGAGAGTGGAAGGGGGTGGGAGATGGGCATGTATTGAATTATGGATGGTATTTCAGGAGGCGTGAACAATCCCAGCAGGTTCTGGGGGGCTCTATGCTGAAAGAGTAACATGCTCACCACACCCCTTGTCATCTCAAGGTCCCTCACCCTTGGGCCTTTCTCTTTTGGAGGGATGTGGCAGGATCTAGATCCCCTCCCCTTTCATGGCTGAGCTCCAGGGAGAAGAGTCACCTGAGCTGTAGTTTTTATCCGAGAACATGTTGTCACTGAACACTAGTGCTGCCTGGCTGCTCATAGACTTGTGGGGCAGGATGCTGGAGGGGTGGGCCTGCCGGTTCCTGCAGGCAGAGTCCTGAGGGGCCTTCGTGTGTGCTGTCTCCAACATGGATGTGGAGATGGAAGAGGGGTTCCTGAAATGGAGAAGGGTCCTGGTGTCAGAGTCTGAAGGTCTGAAGGTGCTTGCTTGTACTCAAGGTGCCAGTGCAGGGGATACTAGTGGTGGTCAGGCTTATAGTGTCCTTCCCCGTATCTACCCCTACCTGCCTTTGATGGCCTGGAAGGAGGACAGAGGAAGAGCCTCAGGACATGGTGGAGGAGGCAGCATGTCCCCAGGGCATGGCAGTGTCTGGGCATCCTGCACAAGTGCTGCAGATGCACTAGTGGGGTGCAGGAGGGCTCAGGGTGCTATATCCCTGCTCCAGCTCTCACACTGACTTGGACGAGCCAGTCTCTTCAGGACCACACAGAAGTCTGCCTTGGTTGCTTAGGGGTCATGGGAGGGATCTCTGAGGTTGGGAGAGCTCAGGCGTAGGTGGAGGATGTGGAGCCTATTCAAGCTGGCGTCGTTTCTCCTTTGTTCCTCCTGTTTTGAAAACGTGGGAAGGGTTTCCACAGACTGACAGTTGCCACAAAGAGAAGATATCCTTGATTTTGAGGAAGCTGTACATTCTGCCCCCAGTTCTCTGGGGGGCCCCACAGCTTTGCTTGTCCACTCTCAATTCTCATTTCTGGCACCTCCTTCAAGTGAAGCCTGACTTGGGCTGTCCAAGGGCACATCCCGGAGGGCAGCAACAGTTAGCAAGTGGAGCAGGTAAACTGCGGGGCATTTTAGGCTGCAGCTCATCTCTTCATGTTTTATTCCTTCAATTCTTCCACCATATAAGCAACTCAGGCCCCCTCAGACTCTGCCCAGGGTTCCCCCTCCATGTTCAGGGAAATCCAGGGTCCTAAAAGTGACGGGAAAGGCACTAATGCTTGCAGGTAAGTGGTGCCGCCAGATCTGGGTTCACCTTCTGCCTGAAGCAAACTGAAAATTGGAAAAATACACAAAAATCACAGCTATCAGACATCACACAGCAGCAGAATAGCACTGTAGTCACGGAGAGATGGGGCACCAACAAGGCCAGCTTGGATGGCATCAGGAAGCTGCGGGACAGTTGCCACTTTCTGGTACAGTGTGAAGGGAACAAGAGGGACCCCTCAACTGGAGGCATTGGAGGTGGCAGTTTGGGGACACCAAAGTGGCCAGGGTGAGCAGTGAGAAACCAGAGGAGGGACCTGCATGGAAAGAAGGGTCTGGCAATTGGCAGAGCAGGCCCACCTTCAAACACACACAGTGCACATGGGAAAGAACCACCCAGAAGGACCAGATAGAAGGACCCTTGAGCTCACACAGCACTGGGAAGAGCTCCATTTCCATTAGTCCCAGTGCAGAGGAATGTAGGCAAAAGCACACTGAATGGTGTTAGCTCAGCATGCAGAGAATGAGACCAAAACAAAGATCAACTGACCCTATCTACCAAAGCTCTAAAAGTGAGCCTCAAGTGAACCAAACTCCTTTAAATAATTCATATCCCAGAACAAAGCTCAAGCATATATGAAAAGTCCAGGAATACCCAGCAAAGTAAAATTCACAATGTCTGGCATCCAATCAAAATTTGCCAGGCACACGAAGAAGCAAGACAACACGATTCATAAGGAGGAGAAAAATCAGGTCATCAAAACCAACCCAGATCCAGGAAGATGGTAAAGTGGTGAGCAATGGCAGATTGGCCTCTCTGAAAGGGAGACCAGAAGCAACTTGGGGGAGAAAAGATGGAGAGGAAGTTTCTGGAAAAAGAATTGGAGCCCATTCAGAGTGTGAGCTGATGGACCTCAAGATAGGAGAAAGACGTGGCCAACTGCTTCCTCCCTGACTCTTGGCTCACTGGCAGACTGCATTGAGTCCTGGCTTATGGCATGAGAGGACTTGAGTCTACAGTGATGGTGGGGGCCCCAAAGACCTCCCCAGATCAATGCAGAGGCAGAGCACATCATTGAAACAGGTCAGTGGCCTGCAGCAGCAGCTGGTGAGTGACTCCATTCCAAACATCCCCAGGGGAGGGTTATTGAGCAGATGATATTCTGAGGTGAGGCCAGCTGAACCCGGGACTTGGAGCAATGGTGGGCTGGATCCATCTTGAGGCTGCCAGCATCTGGGTAAGTCATAGCACTGGCAGATGCCCAGGTTGGGGAGCTGAGATCAAGCTGGCAAGAAACAGCCCCAAACCTGGTTCACAGGCCCACAGCCTGAGACTGGGATCCACCTGAATCTCTTTAGACCTGAATCAGTACCTGAGCTTGCTCTTATTGGGATCATGCAATACGGACCTGGGCTCTGTGAGCCTCCTTCGCCTACCAGGACAGCAGAGACTTGCCCTCGAGTGGACACTCCCCCACCACAGAGCTGAAGCCCTAAAAGGTAACCACGTGCTTGAAATCACAGAGAAATCTCTCATTTGTATTTTAAATTTTTGCTTGAACATTCTTGTTTTCTCATGAGTGTGTAAATGTTTTTAGTTTTTAGTTTTGCTTGCTCCTTGCTTTTATGTCTTCTTTCTTGTCTTCTTCACCAGCCTCCATAAGCTTAAGGGCTCTTCTTTTGTCCTTCAACCTTGCTTCTAATCTCTTTCTTTTAGTTCTCTTTTTCTCGTATCCCTATTAATTTCTCAACAGAGGGCAAAATTGCTCAGTTGGGGATATATTTGCTGTATATAAATTTCTGGTTTGTTTAGATTTTGTATTTATTCATATAACTAAAAATCATCTTTGTATGGTTAAAAATGGCAAATTAATGGTTTCCACATTTTGACATTTTCTAGGCTGGGCTGGATTCTACTGTTATTACTGATTGGCTTGTTTTAGCCATGTGCATGGTTGTTCTGATCAGTTGCTCTTCCTTGTATACCAAGACCAGGATCGTCTGAAAGTCATAAACAATACTATGATATTTTGTCCAGTACTATAATACTCTTGTCTAATACCCAAGAACCAGGGAGGGCTGGCAATCTAGCTCATCAGACTAAGCACCTACTTAGGCAAGCACAGGGACCAGGGTTTGATCCCTGGTACTGCATGCCACACCAGTCCCACCCTCAGGGCATACTCAGCCAGCAATCAAGTCCGGACTTGGGGGAGCACTCCGGTAATCTCAGCACTGGGAAGATTGAAACAGGAGGATTACTATGAGTCTGAGTTGCATAGTGAGACCTTGTACCAAATATATAACAAAGGAAGAAAGAACCAGGGATAAGGCCAATCAGGCAACAACTTCTCATCCCTTATAAACTGAGGAGGTAGCTATTGTGACAGACTCAAAATCCAGCTATATTTAGAAGACATCTCTGAAAAGCAATCACTTCCTAAGGAGTTCTTGATACAGGTAATGAAGCTACCTACCATAAGCAATTTACATGCATCAATGCAGAAAATAAATGTATAAAATAGCAAATTTGAAGACATGGAAGCAAGATGCAACTACTGACCTCTAGCTTGCCCAAAGCTAACCCAGGGGGCAGTGAGGTGGAACAAACCAAAAGCCACCCACCTGAACTCTCTGAAGTGGTAACAGAAGAAGTAAGAAATCAGTAAGACACACAAAAAGTGTTTGGCAAAGTCTAATACAGGAAATCAGAATAGACGGTCTTTATCTCAATCTGATAAAAGCAACCTATGACAAACCAACAGCCAACATTATACTTAATGGTCAAAAACTGAAAGTTTTTACTCTAAAATTAGGAACAAGACAAGGATGTCCACTATCATCACTCCTATTTTATACAATTCTGAAAACATTAGCCAGACAAATGAAACAAGAGAAAGAAATAAAAAGAATAAAGACAGAAAAGGAATATGTGAAATTATCATTATTTGGGGATGACATGATACTTTATATAGGATAAAGCAGAAACTCCACAAAAGGCTTCTAGATTTAATAACCAAATTTAGTAGTATAGCTGGATAGAAAATTATTATTTTTTTAAAATTAATTTTATTGAGAAAGAAATAGCTATAAGACAGCTTCAAAACAGGTTAGCAGGACAGTTATAATAATTAATATATTGTATATTTTTGTCTTCATAGTAGTTATTCATAGTACAAGATTCAGCCATGATATCTTGTCTAAACACTATTAGTACAAATCTTTCTTCTTACTGAACTAAGAGAAAGTAGCTGTATATCAAACCTAACTAATTTGTATATACACAGATATATAATTTTTTTCACTACAAAATGGTCCTTCATTTATATTCCCCTTTTTTGTTTGGTTTTGTCAGAGATGGGTATTCCATTGCCATTCAAATATTGTAGGTGCATGAATTCAGCAAAATAATCCAATATAGTCCAGTAGACCATAATAGTAGTGGGTTATCTACAGGACTAGCAATGTCAGAAGTTGTTGACTTGAGCCTTTTACAGCTCTGGATAGAAAATTAACACTCAAATATCAATAGCATCTCTATATGCAAATAAACTCACCAAGAGAGAGAAATGAGGGAAAACACACCTTTCACAATAGCATAAAAAATTTAAATACTTAACAAAGGAAGTGAAGGACCTTTACATTAAATACTAAAAATAAGACCAAAAAGGACATAAAAAAAGGAAATATATCTCTTGTTCTTGAAGGAAGATCCAATATAGTGCAAATAGTTGTAATTCCTAAACTGTTACACAGATTTAATCCAAACCTTATCAAAATACTGATAGCAAACCTCACTTATAGAAAACAATCCTAAAATTCACTTGGAAACCAAAGTGGCCTAGAAGAGAAAAAGCAATTCTGGGTAACAGAGAAGGCAGGGAACATCACAATATCTGAGTTGAAAGTATACTACAAAGCTACAATTATCAAAACATTATGGTACTGGCCAAAAAATAGACCAAATGATCAGCAGAACTGATTAAAGATCAGAAACAACTCCAAACACACTCCGCTACCTTATCTTTGACAAAGGGGGCAAACACCCTCACTGGAAGAAAGATAGCATCTTTAATAGTGATGGGAGAACTGGATTTCCACATGCCAAATATTAAACCTAAACTCATATGTCTTACCATGTAGTCCACTAAAATTGAAATGGATCAAATGTCTAAATATTAAAACAGAAGTACTGAATCTGCTGGAAGATAGAATAGGAAGAACTCTTGAAGACATAGGTGTAAGTCAAGCCTTTATGAACAAGACCCTGGCCACACAGGAAATATTACAAAAAACCAACAAATGGGATCTCACTTTATTAAAAAGTCTTGCACAGCAAAGGAAACCACTAACAGAATGAAGATACAATGCACAGAGTGAAAAAATATTTTGTCTGGCTGTTCCTCAAGCAAAGAACTAAGATCTAGAATATGTAAAGATCTAAAAAAAAAAAAAAAGAAAAAAAAACCAGACCCCCAAATTTAAAGATCCAGTCCAAAAATGTGTATATGAAATGAATAGACACTTCTCATAGGAAGAAGTACTGATGGCAAATAAACATATGAAACATACTGATTATTTGAAAGACGTAAGTTAAAATAACACTGAGATTCCATCTCACTCCAGAAAGAATGACTATCATCAAGAAATGAATCAGGAACAAAGGCTTGCAGAACCGTGGGGGAAAAAAGAAACCTTTCTTCACCTTTGGTGGGGGTGTAGATTGGTGCAATTACTGTGGAAATGAGCGTGGAGATTCCTCAAAAAACTAAAACTGAATGTTCCATTTGAACCAGCTATTTTCCTCCTTGTTATCTTCCCAAAAGAATTGAAAGCATCATAATACAGCTATATTTGCACACTCATGTTGTGGTGGCACAGCTACATCTTGGTGGCAGCCCAAATGCCCATCAGTGGATGAATGGCTATGGAAGGTGTGTTCCTTTTCACACAATGGAGCATTATTCTGCCATGAAGAAGCAAACACTGAGACATGTCTAGGTAAATGGATGTACCTTAAAACTATAGTATTAAGTGAGATAAATCAGATCCCTGGGTAAAGATCATATTGTTTCTCTTGTGTGAGGAACTTAAAGATTAAATAAGGACAAAAATGTATAACGCATATTGGGAAATAAAATATTCAAAAGGTAAGGAGAACCATACCTGGACAAAAACTGAAGAATCAGTGTTTATTGTGTGCAGGTACAAATTACTCATGATAAATGTGATCATTATGTGTATCTAAAATGTACCAATAAAATCAACACAACAAAGTCAGCCCAGAAATGGTAGTCCTCATAGATAGGAACATTAAAACTGCTATAATTACATTCCATATGTTCAACATGGTAGACTGAAATGTAAGTGTGCGAAAGAGAGACGTGCAAGGATATATATAAAAAGGAAAACTACATTTCAGATTGAGAATATCATGAACTTCTTTAACAGTAGGTTAGACACAGTAAATTGGTAAATTTGAAGGTCAACAGAAGCCCCCCAAAGGAACACAGACAGAAAAAAAGACTGGAAAAGTTGAACAGAGTCTCAGCAAGTTGTGGGACAAATTCAAAGGCACTGTAGATGTGGAAGTTGAGTCCTCACAGGAGAAGAAAGGGGACAAAAAACATTTGAAGAAATAATGTGAAGATTTCCAAATTTGATGAAAACTATAAGTCTACATATCCAGGAAATTAAATTTCAAGCTAAAGAAACACGAATGAAATAATGTGAACTCACATCTAAAGTAAGTTACCTAGCAGGGACGGTAAGAGGAATCGAAAAGATGCCAATGGGAAAAAAACTACCCTAGAGAAATGAACAATGATGGACAGTTCTTTTTAGAAATGACACGAGCCAGAAGACTGTGGCAGCATAGTAAACCACTGAAAGAAAACTCCAGGCAACTGTCAAGGCTCAAATTCTAAACTTAGAGAAAGAGTCTTGAAGAGGCACAGGTGAAAGGACAAGGCTTCTGTATACGTAACCCTGAGAACTCATCCCTAGAAGGCGTGCACTATAGACAATGTTAGGAGAGCTGGTGGAATGCCAGGAGGGGGCCAGGCAGAAATGTGGACTTATACCAAAGTGCGAATGATACCAGGAATGATAAATAGCAGGTAAATGGAAAGTGGTTTCCTTATTTTAAAATTTAACATAAAATAATGACATACTGTAAATTTGTATCAATATAGAAGTAAAATATATAGCAGCAATAGCGTAAGTGGCACAATATGACTTAGAGAGTGAGAGAGATAAATGAGCATTGAATGCTATAGTCCCTGAAGTAATTACTAAGAAACATAAGGCAGGGCCGGCCAGATGGCTCAGTGGATTAAAGTGCCTGCTTAGGCAGACACAGGGGCCGGGGGTTCGATCCCCAGCCTGCAGTGCCAGCCCTGCCCCCAAGAGAAAGCTGAGATGGTGATTGAGACTGGGCGTGGTTGCTTGGGAGGCTGAAAACAGGAGGATCACTACAAGTCCAATCTGTGTAGTGAGACCCTGTAGACCCTGTACTAAATACATTAAAAAAAAAAAAAAAAAAAAAAGGAAACAGAAGGCAAAAAATATAAAAGGCCAGCAATGGACATAGATTAAGACCACATCATGTCAATAGTTACATTAAATATAAGTGGTTTAAACACCATAATCAAATAATAGGTTCTCAAATTAAATAAAAAATAAGACCCAAATATATGCTGCTGATAAGAAAATAAAAGAAATAGACATAAGTTAATTAAAAATCAAGGGATGGAAAAAGATATACCATGCTAACATTAAAGAAACTGGAGTTGTTTTCCTAATGTCTCACAAAGTTTATTTTTAGAATAAATACCAGGGATAGTCAGTTCAGAATGATAAAGGAATCATTTGTCAGGATGATAGCCATCACAAATGTTCATGCATCTTATAACTACAAAATAAACAAAGCAAAACGAGTACAAGGAGAAGCAGACAAATGAACAATCACAATTAAAGATTTTAAAAAAAGGTTTCAGTAAATTTTCTTATTAATTGAGAGAATAAGTAAAGGGTTATCAATACGGATACGGAAGAGTTGGACAACACTTTTCACCAGTGTAACTTATTTGATATTTATAGAACTCTGTCTAGCAGGAAAAAGTACATCATCATCATCATCATCATCATTATTATTATTATTTTAAATGTATTTGGTCTTTACAGGGTCTCACTACACAGCTTGGTGATCATAGTGATCCTTCTGTTTTCAGCTTCCCCAGCGCTAGGATTACAAATGTGTGCCACCACACCAGGACTCTGTGGCCAGCTCAGCCCACCCTGGGAGCAGAGCTGGCAGGGCATGTCGTCCCTGGGAGTAAGCTGTGGTCTCTACTCTTGCCTAAGCTTGCCTAAACAGGAGCTTTAGTCTGCTGAGCTAGCTCGCTGGCCCAAAAGCACATTATTTTGAAACACACATGACACATTTACCAAGACAGGCCATATTCCATGCATAAAAAGTTTAAGTCTGAAAGGACTCAAATTAAGCAAAACATGGCCTCTGACCACAATAGAATTAAATTAGATATAAAAATGAGATGGATGGGAAGTCCCCAAGGATATGAAAATAAATAACATACTTTTAAATAACACAAAGGTCAAGAAGATATGAAGGGAGAAAATAAGTGTTTTGAATGGAATGAAAATGAAAACAACTTACCAAATGCCTGGGAAGAAAATTTAGAGTGTTAAAGACATGTATTAAACATGAATAAGAGTCTGATATCAATGGCTTTCAATTCTACTTGGAAAACTAAGGAAAATGAAAATTAAACTCAGGAAGATAATAAAAAGTGTCCCAGAAACCAATGAAATAGAAAGTGGAAAAGTCAGTGAAACCAAAAGCTGGTGGTATAGGTTGTATTTATTTATTTATTTTTTTGTATTTTAGGGTCTACAGGGTGTTCAGGATCTCACTACTAGATCAGACTCATAGTGATGTGCCTGTTTACAGCCTCCCAAGAACTGGGATTACAGGTGCGCACCAGCACACCCAGTCTCAGTTGCCATCTAAGCGCACCCCGGGGGGGGCAGGCCCAGGTATTGAACCCATGGCCCCTATGCCTGCTTGCAGGAGCTTTGATCCCCTGTGCTATTTGGCCGGCCCTGTGGGTTGTATTTATATTTTAGACTTTATTTATTTATTTATTTTTTTGTGGAACCGGGGGATTGAACTCAAGGCCTTGCGCTTGCCAGGGAAGCGCTTATTCTGCTGAGCCATCTCCCCGGCCCTGTGGGTTGTATTTAGATGTCTGCCCAAAGCCTGCTGCAATCAGAGGTGGAGCTTCCTGGAGGGGGCTGGATCTAGGGTGTGATGCTGCGATGGAGTTAGAGTGTGAGGCTAGGAGTAAGGGTGAGAGTGCCAAGGGCAGGAAGCCTCGATAAAGCAGGAAGAGGGTTGCTTCCCTCTTATTGCTTTGCCACTCTGCTGTATGCTGCCTGGCTGCCTTCAGCATGCCGTGCTCCTCTACCATGCCACCTGGCCCTGGAGCCAGCCCAACTGGAACATCTATGAACTGGAACATCTATGAACTGTGAGCTGGGCTGGTGAGATAGCTTGGTGATCTAAGTGCCTGCCTGGTAAGCTCAAGGAGCGAAGTTCAATCCCTGGTACTGCGTGCCATGCCAGCCCAGGCCATCTGAAGCGCTGGGGAGGCTGAGATAAGATCATTACGAGTCTGAGCTGGGTAGCGAGACCCTGTATTGAATGAATGAATAAATAAATAATTAAAAGAACCCCAAACCCTTAAAGAAACCTGTGAACTAAGTAAACCTTTCCTACTTTAATTTGGGTGTTGAGTTTTTTTTTTTTTTTCTTTTCGCTCTCAGCAAGGAAAAAACCAACTAAGACAGCTGGTTTCTTAAAAAGATGAATACCTTGATCAACCTCTACCAGGATTTACTGAGACAAAAAAGAGACAAGAGACCAATTATTAAGAATAAGAGTAGTACATCACTACTGGTCCCATAGACATTAATAGGATAATAAGGGACTGTTATGAATAACTAAGCCAATAAATTTGATAAGTTAAACAAAATAGAGAAATTCATTAGAACTATAAAATACCAAAGCTCATTCAAGAATTGAATAATAGGAATAGCTTCGCATCCATTATAAAAATTAATTTGTAGTGAATAACCCCAACACACACACACACACACACACACACACACACACACACACACAAACTCCAGGCAGGCCTAGATGGCTCTTTAATTTCACCAAGCACCTGAAGAAAAATCAATACTGATAACTGCAGAACTTCTTTGTCAGGAAGGCATTTCCCAGATACACAAATCATGTAACAATATTGCAGACAAAGAAAACTACAGCCTAATATCCTTTATGAGCGGATACAAACTTTCTTAACAAAAGGCAAAGGAATCTAAAATATATAGAAATTCTCATCCATCATCTCGAAATGGGGCTTTTCTTGGGAATGGAAAGCTGGTTGAATGTTTGAAAACCAATTAACAAAATTCACCATATGGACAAACTAATGAAGAAAATCGTATAACCATCAGAACAGAGGCAGAGAAAGCATTTGCCAAAATTCAACATTTAATCACAAGAAAAACAAGAACTAAGGGATCTCTCTCAATCCGATAAAGAGCATCTATAGAATGACCACAACTGGATGCTTTTTATTTATTTATTTGTTTATTTAGGTCAGGCACTGCAGGGTCTACAGGTTCTACAGGGTCTCACAATACAGATCAGACTCATAGTGATCTTCTTGTTTTCAGCCTCCCAAGTGCTGGGATTACAGGCATGTGCCATCATGCCCAGTCTCACAACTCTTATTGTATATAATGGTGAAAGACAGTGTTTTCCCCGCATAACTGGAATGGAGATGAGAATGTCCTTTCTATTCAATACTGTAATATGGGCTTAGTCAATGTGAAAAGTTGAGAAATAAGAAGAGCATACTGGAAAGGAAAAAACTCTGTAGAAGACATTGTTATCAAAGTAGAACATCCCAGGTATTTGAATTAAAAATATGTACTAGAACTAAAAAGAAGTTCAAAAACTTTGCGAATTTTGTCAGTATATAAAAACCAATCATTTCTAAATATTAACAATGAACAGTTGGTAACTAAAGTAAAAATACTGTGTACTAAACATATGAGATACTTAGGTATAAGTAGTGCAAATAATTATAAGATTTATACAATGTTTTTGCTTTTGGTGATATTGGGAGTTGAACCCAGAGCTTTCCCAATGAATTATATTTTTTAATATAATTCTTTAATAACTTTAAAAAATTTTTTTACCTTTAATAACTTTGTAAAAATTTTGAGACAGGGGCCCACGAGGTCACTAAATGGCCTAGGCTGGACTTAAACTTGCAATCTGATGCTTTCTGCATCAGACTCCCAGAGTGGTGGGGTTGTAGGCATGTGGCACCATGCCTAGCTAACAAGGTCTGTGTCCTGTGAACTACAACATAATGATGAAAGGAATCAAGAAGCCTTCAAGGGGAGACAACCCATGTTCATGGATTGGATAACTTGCTATTATTAAGATGTCAATTTTCGGGGGCCGGGGAGATAGCTTAGTAGAAGAAGTGCTTGCCTGACAAGCACAAGGGCCTGAGTTCAATCCCTGGTTCCAAAAAAAAAAAAAAAAAAAAAAAAAAGTCAGTTTTCTCTAAATTTATATAACTATTATATGAAATTCCAATAAAATATTTTGGCAGTAAAAACACACCTTTTCTAAAGTTTATGAGAAAGTGTGTAGAAATGAATAGGATAACCAAAGTGACTTCAGAAAAGGAAAAAGTGAAGGACTAACTTCAAGACCATTACCAATGTTAACAATTATTATAAGACTACAGTAATCATGACAGTGCAATATGAATGAAAGAACAGAAATGTAAATAAATGGAACAGTGTATGATGTCCAAAATGTGGCTGATTTTGATAAACATGCAAAAGCAATTCAACTCAGCCTATGGTGCTACAACAACTGGATGCTTGCATGAAAACGGAATTCCTAATTATTCTTTACACCATATGCAAAAATTAACTCAAAACAGAACACAGAACTGAAAGTAAATCCTAAATTTCTGAAACCCAGAGAAGAAAACAGAAGAAAAATCCTCATGACTTTGGGCAAGACAAAGATTTCTTAGATCAACACACTACCCATAAAAGGACTGATGACATAATAAAAAACTAAGAATTTATGGCTTCTGAAAGATACCCAGAACACAATGAATAGATAAAGAAATATTCGCTAATCACATGTGATAAAAGACTATATCTAGAATATTCAGAGAACTCTCAATACCAAACCAAATAACTAGGCAAACAAACTACCAAAATACAGGCAAAGGATATGAACAAATGGTTCATCCAAGGAGACTAACAGATGGTACATAAGCACATAAAAATAGTGGACATTATTTATTATGAGGGGAGTACGTTAAAATCACCGGGGGCATCACTACACATGCGCTAGACCCAGGGAAACTGGAAATACCAAGCGCTAGTAGTACAATTGCAGAGAAACTGAGATTTTGGCTGGTAGCAACCCTCACGGCTGAGCAAACATGGACTGCGTGACTCAGCTGCCCCACCCTAGACATTTACTCAAATGAAGCGGAAACTTGTGTTCACACAAAAATTTACACACAAATGTGTAACAGCGGCTTTATTTATAATAGCTAAAAAAGGACAGAACACAAAAATGCTCACTTAGTGAAGGCATAACCAAGCTGTGTTACATTCACAGATCATGACTCAGCGATAAAGAGAAGCGAGCTCCTGGTAAAGCCAATGACACGGATGACAGGGCCGATGACATGGGAAAGAGCGCCACGTCCTTCCTCATTTCATTTCTATGATGTTCCGGCAAAGGTGAGGCCATGCAGACACAAAGACGGAGGCCCCCGTCTCTGTAGTGCCTGCTACGGGCTGGATTGTGTCCCCTCCTCCCGCACACCGGAGGTTGAACCCCAGCCGCCAGGGTCAGTGTGTTGGAGGTGGGACTTTCACGCTTGCGTGCGTGCGTCTGTGCGTGCGTGTGTGCGTGCGTACGTACGTACGTGTGGCCAAGATGAGAGCCTGAGGCGAGACCGCGTGAGGGGATTCCTGGCTGGACCATGGAAAGAGTGACCCTCTGAAGCGTCAGTCACAGGCCCTGCACCTGTGTCACTGCCCCCAGGCCTCAGAGGTAAGTGCACTTTTAAAACTACAGAAACAGCTAGAGTAGTTTTAGCAGACTCCTGTGGAGGGAAGCTTTTCCTTGGCTAAGATGGGGTGTGGCTGAGGAGGGCAGACAGAAACCTTCCCCAACGTGACGGCTGTGGGGGACCAAGGGACTAAGAGCACAGGCAGCCACCAGGACTGTCCCGGAAGTAGCTGTGTGGATCCTGAGCACTAATTCCACAGGAAGCCGCCTGGGGCAGAGCCCCTGCACAAAAGCCTGCTTTGTGCCCCTGTGGAGAGGCATCTGCCTGGGCAGGGGTCAGAGGAGGCTGAGCAGGGGCCTACAGGCCTAGGAGAGTGGAGCTCGCCCCAGTGTCTGGCTGGGTCTCTGGAGACCTACGAGATCCTGTCCTGTAAGATCCTGGTGGCTGTGGCCTCTCCATCTGGTCCTGGGCAGCAGTGCTCAGAGAAGTGGGAGGACAGTGTGTCTGGCCATCTGTCCGGCCATCCACTCACTCACTGGTACAGCCCGCTGTGACCTATTCCCATCTACACCTCTTGTCCTCATGAGCAGTCAGTCAGCAGCCATGTTCAAGGCAGAGCCCATGGTCAGTCTCCGCCCTCCCGCTTCCTCTACTTTGCCTAGGACATGGCATCCCAGACTACCCCAAATCCCTCCCTGGGTGCTCCTGCCCAAAGGGCGGAGGGCCTTGCTGCCTTCAGGGATTTCCCTCCCAGGAGGTGGAAAGCTGGAGTGCCTGGGTAGAGGAAGGGTGGCACAGGCTCCCTCAGGCTCTGGGGACTGAACTGACCTGGGGTTGAGGGACATGGCTGACGACACTCTATTAGCTGGGCTGCGGCTGTGTGGCCTGTGAGAGTGCTGCCTGTCCATGACGGAGGTGTGGTCTGGGGCCTTGGAGAGCCCAGGCGCTAGCTGTGTCCTCACACCTGGCAGGTCAGCTCCGTCTCTGGGCACTGCTCCTTCCTTCCCTGGCCAGCTCTGATCTCACCCTTGAGGTCACAATGGTCCCAGTGCCCACAGTTCTTTCCAAGAGCCTACACTGTTAGGGAGGTGGTGTGCACACGGGCAAGCTTGTATCTGTACAAATGTGTATGGACTTGTGTCCTCAGGGAGGCCTTCCAATGTCCTTGTCTTCTCTGGGTCTAAATTGTTTCCTGTGAAACTGTGGATCCAGCTTGGGAATTAGTGTGCTGGGCCCGGGTCCGTGTGCCAATGGCATTTCTTGGCGCTGAAGCTGTAACTGACCTTCTGGGCCCTGGCCTGAGAATGGAGACACTGTGGCCTAGGATTATCCTTTCAGCCTCTCTGTGCCTCCGTCTTTCCATTTGTAAAGTGGGGGCACAGCTGTCCCAGCTCCTGGGCTGCTCGGAGAGCCTGTGGAAGGAGGGAGTGCTGAATGGTGCTTCTGGGACTGTGATGTCTGATACTAGCAATGTGGGCGAACCAGTGCCTAGCTCAAGGTAATCTCAGCCGAAAGGTGTCACTACTGGCTGACGCCACCACGTGTGTGAAGAAGGCTCAGAATTCACCCAGCCTTGGGGACCCTGGACTCAGAGTCACTGCAGAGTACTGGAAGCTTGTCAGGAAGCTGGGGCACAGGGGAGGGTGGTACTGCTCCTGGGCAGGTCAAGGCCATCTAGGCTGAGGGGTGGGGAAGGGCCAACAATCCTGCCAGCTCCCACACATCCTGCCAGCTCTGTGTCCCAGGGCATCTCACAGCGCCTTGCAGACAGCTCTGGTGCGGCATTTACACCCCAGGACTGGGCACACAGTGCCAGTCAGTGGCAACTGGGCTGATAAACAGACTGGTTGGCCAGTCATGCCCCCACTCTGGAAACTTGCAAGCAGAGCCAGAAGTGAGACTTTGGGATGGAAATTGTGAACCGGGTGGGCCGTCACAACTGTTTTAATGGAGCAGAAGGAGGTACAGAGGGAGGAGTCTGAGGGGTGTTGTGGTCTAGCCTGGGGTCTGCCTGTGAGGTCTGTTTGGCCCTCATGGCTCCCAAAATATCCTTTGCTGCTGATTTGTACCTAGGTTAAGGTGAGGCCAACTTTCTGCAAGACCACCTGGCTCCTTAAGGAATCTCATTTTTTTTTTTCAAAGTTTTATTGATAAACAGCAGTGAGACAGTTTCAAATCCAATCGGAAGTACAGTTTCAACAAATAATACACTGCATATATTCTTCTTAGTGGTTAATTGCTGTACAAGAAGTGGACTTGTGATCCTATTTACAAACACC
>NW_004524680.1:6110891-6124086 GCF_000260255.1 Octodon degus | reverse complement strand
GAGATGTTCTGCTCCTGGACTAGCTGGTTGGATCTGTTCTCTACACTCTCCCCTGCAGAGGTTGCAGCTTTAGTATTATACCTCAGGCATGTATGCCAGGCCTGAGCTGTGCCGGACCTGGGCTAGGACTGGGTCTGGGGACTCCCGGAACTCGGCCAAGGAATCTCATTTTAAAAGGAGGCAAACTCACTAGCAAACCGAGGGTAGCACGATGAGATTGGGCAGAATGGCCAACCAGCCTTCTTTCCTTACGCATCTCTAGGAGGCTGGACGCAGGTGAAGGCCTCAAGCAGCGTGCTGCCAGGGGAGGGAATGGTTCATCTTTGAAGCAATCATGGGAGGGCTACTGAGACCTGGGGTCTGACCTGTCCATCTCTCCTAACTCCTCACTTCTGAAAATGGCCCTGTTAGGGTGATAGTAGGGTGCAGACTTTCTCCCCAGGGAACCACTGAGCACCACCTTCTGCCAGACGCAGACTGCCCACCTAGTGACCAGAGTGAGGGTGAAGTCCCTGGATCGTCTGGGATCCTTTCCTGGGCTTCTAGCCCATTTTTGGTGGGGCAGGCGCATTTTTCTTCTTCCCCTCCCTCAGTGTCTCCCGTTTTTTCCCCTCAGGGCCAGCAGGTGGCGCTGTGGCCCCAGACAGGAACCTGGCAGTGGGAAGGCGAGCAGTGGGGAGCCAGGAACACAGCCAGAATCTGCTCTCCAGCCCTGGAGTTCCCCAGCGACCTGCTTCTCCCCCCAGTGCACCGTCCTCCAGCCAGGGGCCAGCAGAAAGTGAGTTGGGAGGCTGACATCCTTGCCTTAGGTTGGACCAGGAGGTCTGGGTGCTAGTCCCATGCTGTGCTTTTGCAGATCCTTTTCCTCTGGCAGGAGGTGGCATGACCAGGCCAGGGTAGCCCCCAAACCCTGTCCTTTGTCCTTCCCAATTCCTCAGGTTCCAGGCTCAGCAGTGCCAGCTCTTCAGGCTTGATGTGGGCAGTGCCTCCCTCCAGGAATGCATCTTCTCTTCTTAAGAAAACTCCTTGCAATTTTATCTTTGACCCTGGAGACACCACCCAGGCCACCACCTCCACAAAGCCACCCTTGATTTCTTTGGTCTGCATAGCTCGTACCCTTGCTGGGGCTCCTTCAGCTGTGCTGAGCACATTTGGGAAGAGGGATGGCAGGGACTGTGGCTTTGACTGGAGGTGACAAGAGAGGTGAGGCACAGGTCCCAGCACCAGCTTCTTCCTTCCCAGGAGCACAATATGACCAGCTGACACCCTTCCAAAGACCTAACTAAACCTTAGATTTGAAACTGTCAAACTCCTGGAAGAAAACACAGGGAAGTGCCTTGACATTGGTCTTGGCAATGATTTTCTGGGTAGGAAACCAAAAGCACAGGCGAAGAAAGCAAAAATAGACATGCGAGACACTATCCAACCAGGAAGCTTCTGCACAGCTGAGGCAACAATCAACAAAATGAAAAGGCAGCCTATGGGCTGGGAGAAAATATTTGTAAACGCTATAGGTGATAAAGGGTTAACAGCCCAAATAGAGGCACTGCTGCAATCAACAGCAGAAAACAAAATGACCCAATTAAAACATGGCCCAAGGACTGTTGTAAACAAATGGCAGATGGGTCAGTGGCAAGGCACTCACCATCTCTGACCACCAGGGAGCAGCACCAAGACTGGAGAGAGCCCTGGCCTCATACCTGTGAGCCTGGCTTCTATCCAATAAACAGGGTAGTGAGAATGTGGAGCAGGGGGAATCCTTGCACCCTGTTGGTGGGAATGTGACTGGTGCAGCTGAAACCCAAAGCAGTAGAGAGGTTCCTCAGAAGCTTAAAAATAGAGCTCTCTTCTGATCCAATGGGTCTACCCTGGGGTACATCCAAAGAATTGAAATCGGAATCTTGAGGACGACATTTCATCATGTCACAGTTGCAGATTCACGCAGGCAGGAAGTGGAGCTAATCTGTGTCCACTACAGGAAGGACAGAGAAGGAAAATGGGGCCATCCACACCATGGACCATTACCCAGCCTTGGAGAAGAGGGAATCACCATCTCTAATAATCTGGTTGAACTTTGGAGACGTCGTGCTCAGAGGAGTGAGCCAGTCACCAGAGACAACAATAGCCTGATCTCACAGGGAGAATCCAAAACTGTCAACCTCATGGACACAGAAGGTGGAAGGCAGTGGCTGGTGCTGCAGGAGGGCATATGGCTGTGGCCTACAAGATGGGTACGTTCTGGAGTCCTGCGGTACAACAGGATACTCAGCGCTGGTGGTGGGGGCCCTGTTGAGTGTTTTCTACAGAAGTCAAGCCTCAGAAACTGCCATTGAACACCCCAGTGAGCCTGAGGGCAGGGCAGGAACCATCTAGGACCCTGGGCCTACTGGCTGGCTCTCTTCCCACCAGGGGGCTGCTACTCACCCTGGCTCCAGTACTTGCTGGCTGAGGTAGTTCTTGTCCTTACTGTGTCTCCTATCCTCAGGCACCCATCAGACAGAAACAAACTTCCTAGAACAACCAGGTAGCTCAGACTAAAGCGCCTACTTAGGTAAAGTGCAGTGGCCAGGGTTCGAACCCCGGCATGCTGTGTTGGCCCTGCCCCTGGGGTGTGCTGAGAGGGCATTTGAGACTGGGCATGGTGGTACGTGCCTATAATCTCAACGCTTGGGAGGCTGAAAACAGGAAAATCACTATGAGTCTGATTTACATATTGAGACCCAGTAGACCCTGTACTACAAAAAAAAAAAAAAAAAAAGAAAGAAAACAAACAAACTTCCTGTTGGGTAGGAGTAGCCATGCTGAATCCCAGTCTTGCTCCATTGTGTTATTCCTTCTCAAAGGCACATTTTATTTTCTTGTTTAGCCTCAAGTAGGTGATATTTGGTTCCATTTTACAGATGGAGAAACTGAGGCCCAGGGAGGTCATGTTGCCCAGCCTGTGGTTGGTGAGCGTCCCTTTCAGAGTCTCCTTTCCTGTGTCCCAGTTTGACTGAAAGTTGTGGGAGGTGGGTGTGGCTTATTTATGGGAGAGGGATTTGGGGCCTCCTACCAAGCTGAATAGATCCTGTGAGCAAGTCTGGTCTACAGGAGGTGGTCGTGACTTGTCCCCAAGAGGCTCCTGGGGGTGAGAAGACCGAGGGGCTGTAGGGGCCTTGCCATGGCAACTGTGGCTGTCTTACCTCCTGTGTATCTCCTTCTGAAGGGTGCAGTTGGCCTGAGCCCAGGAGTCCCAGGGGAAGGAACCAGATCCTGGGTAGTCAGATGGTGTGGCCCTGGGTTGTGGGGCCTGGTCCAGAGTTAGAGGGGCCACCTGTGAGCTGGTGTCCTCAAGTCCTTTCCAGGACATGCTGAGTTCTCTGCAGGCCAGGGAAGGACCAGGCCCAGCAAGGTGACTTCCAATAGGACTGCCAGCCAGGCCTGTGAGCTCTGCGGTTCAGAGTAGGCATGGAGGGCTTCCTAGAGGGGTGGTGTAAGGGGTTCTTGCTGTCATCCGCTGAGCCTGGGTGTTGGACCCAGACTCCCCAAGCCCCAGGAATGTGGCTGCCATGCCTGAAGGTGGGAGCAGGATGGACAGGGTTGGATTGAGGCATCTTCTGCCCCATGAGCAGGCTCAGAACACTGTGATACACTGACTTGAGCTACACAGAAGAAGAGAAGGCACAAGGCCAGGGATGGTGGGTGCAGCAAGTCACCAAGGACGTGCAGCTGGCAGGAAGAGAGCCCTGCAGGGGCTGAGGGGCACACCAGGCTCCCATCACCTCTCACTCCAGCCCACTTTCAGGCAAGGGTTCCTTTAAACACAAAGTTCCTTCCTCCCTGGAACCCTGTACTGCAGTTTCCTGGGCAGCCAGGTAAACAGAAGCCAGACTGACCCAGTTGCTGCCATGACTTCCCCCTGCTCTGGGGACCTCAGCCCTAAAGGTTTGCCCCCTCCCCCTGTCACCACCCCAGGTGAGACATGGGGGCAGGGATGGGTGTGATGGTGGGCAAGTGGCACCTAGGGTGAAGAATGTGGCAGCAGAAGTGTCGGTCATCCCACCTTCTCTTCCCATGGCAGGGATGAGGCTCCACATGTCACAGTAGAACAGCAGCAGGACAAGCCAGGGTGGGGACACCAACCATCCCTAGGATCTTTCTCCTTCCTGGTCTCCCCTGGACAACCCCAGTGTTCCCAGGGAAGATAGTTCTTTCTAGCAGCTCTCAGGCTCCAGATAAACACCTCTCGGACTCCTTGATCCTGTCCCCTAAAGTGGCCTGTCCCCAAACCCTCTAGATCACAGGTCCTCAGTCATCCTGTGAAGGGGTGGCTGTCCCCCCACATTGCGGCCTCTGCCATCCCTTCTCTGCTCACTGACCTTCTCTCTATTTCCCCTGTTGTCAGGCTGTGGATCTCTTTCCTTGCCTCAGCTCAGGCCCCTGGGTGTGTTTCCTTTGAGGATCCTGTCCCTGCCACCCCAGCACCCATCCCTGGTCAGTGCCACCTCTGTGCTCAGTACTCCTTGGGGAGCTCAAGCTTGCATCCAGGACTGCTGCATATACCTCTCTCCAGTTCCTTACCTGCCTGGGAAATCTCCAATGCCTGCCCACCTTTCCTGTTCCCACACAGCTGGTGGAGTAGGGCTTGCGCCTTTCCATCCTGCTAGCCAGCCTGTAGGGCACCTCTGCCAACCCCCCCCCATCCTCGTCTTCCCAGCCCTCCTCTCCTAGCAACAGCCTGGCACCTTCTCAGTGCAGCTGTCTTGCTCCCCCAGAGAAACTAAAGCCTTTGGAGGAGATGAACCACAGCTCAGGTGCCCGCCCACCCTGCTGGCCTGCTCCTCTCCAAGGCCAGCTCTCCCGCATCCTGCTCTCACAGTCCTTCCTTTTTGCTCAGGCCGCCTCCAGCAACTGTCCCCCTCCAGATGGTGGCATGCTCTCTCTTTTTCTGGTCATTCCCTTCCACATAAAAGCCTACCACACCCATCTTCTCTTGACCCTTCTTTCCACTCAACGGCTGCCCTCTCTCCCTGCTCCCCATTTATGGAAGAACTCCTCTGAAAGGTTATTTATCCTTGCTGCCTCCAACTCTTTGCCTCCCATTTGCTCTTGAACTCACTCTAATCAGGCTTAATTTCCAGCATTTTCCTAAAGTGGCTCTGGTCAAGGTGACCAATGACCTCCCTTGCTGCTAAGCCTGAGGTCGGTTCTCGGGACTCATTTGACGTCACCCGTCAGTTGCACATGACTCAGTCCCCCTCAGGCTTCTAGAAGCCCCCACACTGCCTTGACACTGCCTTTTCTCTAGTCCTCTTGCTCGCACTCATGTCCCTGACCTGGGAAGGACACAGGGCCCCAGGCTCTGTTCCTTGGATGAATCTTTTTCTAGCTTACTTCCTGGATGATTTCAGCCACAGTGAAGGCTCTCTGTGCCATCTCCTGGTATCTGTCTCCTGCCTGGAGGTCCCTAGATCCTTTCTCCCCTTCCTTGCCTGTCTAATGGCACTGACCTGTCCAAAATTAAACTCGAAGCACCCCAGCCCCATCCACTTCTTTCCCAGCCATCTCTAGCTCAGGAAATAGTGCCTCTTTCCTCGCAGTTGCTCAAGACAAAGACCCCAGTGCCTTTGCTCTTCCTTTGTCCTCCCTGTATCTGCACATCAGCAAATCCAGCTGGTTTAATTCCAGACATCTGAGCACTGATTGTGCTGTTCAGCCCCACATTCTCATCTGTACCACTGGAACCTCACTGGTCTCCTTGTGCTGGCCTTGCCCCCTGCACCTCTCTGCAAGACAGCCACTACTCACCCAGGGCCCAGGAGCAGGACCATCACTTCTTGCATGCCCAAGAGCTGTCATGCAGTGAGGCAGTACAGTAGCCTTTTCCCTTCCTTGAGGACCCACCTCCCACTTCCCTCTTCTCCAAAGTTTCATTGTACCACAACCAAGAACTGTACCCTGGGGCCTCCCCTACCTGCCTGTCCCACCCGCTGATACTGTATGACAGGCCAGGCCAGGGGCTCAGGCTGCAAAGCAGCCCTGAACCACCAGCCAGGCACCAGCCAACCTCCAGCCTGGCCTGCAGGGAAGAGATGGTTAGTGGACAGGACAGGCTTTGGGTGGAAGCACTGCCCTTGCCCCATAGTGCTGTGGGAGGTGCCCTCCCCCTGCAGCATGGTGCTGTCCATGGTTCTGAGACCATCAAGCGCTCAGCCACAGGCTTGACTGGGAATAAGCTCCAGTTTTAGCATTTTCTGGAAGGGGAAACAAAGTAACAGAAAGCTGAAGCCTAGTTCAGGCTGCATGGAAAGAAAGTGTGACAACCAGCATTTGAGTCTTGTCGCTTATGGTTGCAGCCAGTGCTTAGTACCGTGCTTCAAGGGTAGATCTCTGGAGCATGCTGTGACCTGCAGGAAGTGATGGCCAGCCCAAAGTGCCCCTACACCATTTTGGAATCATCACTATTATTATTATTATTATTTTTGTTGGCGGAACTGGGGATTGAACTCAGACCCTTGGGCTTGCCAGGGAAGTGCTTATTCCACTGAGCCATCTCCCCGCCCCCCCTGCACCATTTTGGACAGCTTCTCTTCTTCTGTACCTCACCACTCAGAAGGCTGCATAGTATTACCTCTGGGGGGGCTCTAAGAGAAGGACCCCAGCCTGGTACGTCCCCCTCCCTGCACCTCCTGGGCCTCCCAGCTCTGTCCATTCCCAGGGAGCTGTCTAGTCATCGTTCTGCATCCAGCTCTGTGCTGTCTGTCTCCCCCTGGAGCTTGTGTAGGAAGAGGGCCGAGAGTTGTCTCATCACTTCAGTGTTTCCAGAGCTAAGCACATTTGGTGAGAGGAGGTGTAAAAGGTAGCACAGGCAGGGAGTGGGTCCTGGGGTTTGCTAGCCTCCTGCAGGACCCTCAGAAGAGCCACAGAGACCTCGATCCTGCTCCTGGGACAGGAGCACAAGCCCAGCTCCCCGCCTGACTCCTCCCCTCTGTGACCCGGCTCCTGGCAGGCCAGCTGTGTAGGCTGGGAGATGGGCAGCTGCCCCAGACAATTTGTGGGTCTGCTAAGGAGGCTGGGCCACCCTGGCTGCGTGGTCCTTCCTCACTGTCTCTCAGCCCACCGGGTGGCGGGATGAGGGCATTGCACAGTCAACGCTCTGCATTCACAGAGACCTGGACAAACTTGTAACCAAGTGACTGTTTCACCTCCTGTCCCAAGTGCCCTGCCCCAGGATGGACTCTAGTATCTTGTACTTGCCCAGGAGAACCTGCGCCGCCATGGTTCTTCCTACCTGGAACTTTCTGTCCAAATAAGCGGCATACCTTCTCTGGGTGCTGAACCAGCCTTGGGGGTTTGTGGGGGCTGTCCCTTCAGGAACGGCTTTGGTCAAGACTTGGCCCTTAGGCTGCCCGCCCACCCGGTGGGGGCTCCTCCCCTATTCTCCAACTCTGCACCCCGCTTCAGTGTCTCCTCTCCCATCAGCCCTGCGTCCTGCCGCTCCTCAGGAGCCCCGCTTCCCAGATATCTATGGCGGGGACAAGCAGCTCTGGGAGGCGCACTTCCATGGCATCCGGAACGCCTACCGCGCTCTGGGCAAAGAGGAAGACTTTGCCATCCGCGTGCTGACAGAGGACTTCACGCTGCCTTTCCCGTTTGCCTGGCCGCCTGAGTCTGAACCCGCTGACTGGCAGCTCTTCTATGACCCTCAGGACCGCTCGGGCTTCGACTTCCTGCTGCATGGCCCAGGGGCCCAGCCACCCCCGCTGCTGAGGCCCCTGCATGCTACTGCGCAGGCAGCGGCGCACAAGAGGCGCCTGGAGCAGCTGGCTCGCAGCTATGCGCGCGCGGGTGCCGGACAGTCTGGCCTGGTGCTGCTGCCACCACCTGGGCCCGTCCCAGTTTTCTTGGGTCCCAGGCCGGCCGCCCCTCCCCGTGAGAAAGAATAAAGGCTCCATTTTACTCGTCCAGAGGCACCCTGCTGCGCACACCTGGACAGACACTGTCCGAGTTGGACTCGGGGGACAGGCTGGGTGGCGTGAAACAGGGAGGTGTGCTGTGGTCCCAGCTGGACACCAGGCCAGGCCACGTCAGCGATTGGACAAGATCCCACATGGCTCTCAAATGTGTAGTAAGTGATGGAACAGAAAGGAAAAGGTGAAGGAGACAGGTTGACCTCCTCTGGGGGGCGGAGGAACAGGCAGAAGAGGAAGGTGGGTGGGTGGGCGGGCTTGGGCGCTCCACCCTGGACTTGCCATCTGAGGCCTTGACCCAGGGCTGTGGGGGGCAAGAGCGGGGTTGGGGGCCTTCCACAGGAGGACACTGAGACCTGTCCTCTAAGGAGCAGTGGGGTCTGGGTTCACTCCCAAACTAAAGTTTGTTTTTCCAGTTTTCGTGACAATAGCATGGGGCAGAGGGACAGGGGAGAAAGGACAGTGAGGTGTTCCATGGACCAGCTTCCAGCCTGCATATTCCCACCTGCTTTGGAGAGATGCACCTGCTGGGCAAGCTGAGAGAAATTGTGGAGCCTGGGATTGCGGAGGTGACCCAGATCCACCCGGGGTGCTCCTCCTGCTGCAGGTGGCAAACCCTAGTCAGGGGAGCAGTGACCTTGGTGACTTCCTCCTCCGACATGCAGGTCAGTCAGCAAGGAGGCCAGGAGGCCTAAGCGCAAGGTGCCTGTCCCAAGGTGCAGACCTCCTCCTGCCAAGGAGCTGGGCTCCAGGTGTGCAGGAATCTTGGACTGGAATTCTCATCTCAAGAGTGATGGAGTCTGAGCTTTTATTCTTTCTCTAATCCAGGAGTTATGTTTATTTATCGTGTTTCATTGGTAGTGAGACAAGACTCTCCAAACCACTGACTGGTTTTGCTGGAGACCTAGCTGGAGAGGGCGTGTCTGTCTCTGGAGGACCAGGCCAGGGCTGAGGCTTCCTTCTTCCCTCTCCTCTGTGCCTGCCTGCCCCATCCTAGCCCGCCAGTCCCTGCTGCAGCCTCCTTCACACCACAAAGTTGTCTCTGTAGTCTAATGAGGTGCCCACGTAGTTACCCTGTAACAGTAGTCACGCACTTGATTCCTGATGGGATGTTATGTATTCTGTCCTATGTCCTATGCTGTGGGGACCCCCAAACCATAGGCCACCCCAAACAGCAGGTGATTGAGTGAAGCTTCCTTTGCATTTATAGCCAATCACCATTGCTTTCATCACAGCCTGAGCTCTGCCTCCTGTTAGATCCATGGCAGGATTGGATTCTCCTAGAAGCATGGATCCTACAGTGAACCGCACATGCGAGGGATCTAGGTTATAGGTTCCTTTACCATCAGCCCCCAGCCCTGTCTGTTGAAAAACTTGTCTCCCACAAAATGAGGCTCTGGTGCTGGTTGGGAGGTCATTGCTAGATTATGAGTGAATTGTTTGGGTTTCCTAGAAACACTCCCTAAACATGGATTTGAGAGAGAGAGAGAGAGAGAGAGAGAGAGAGAGAGAGAGAGAGAGAGAGATGTGCGTGATCCTTGGAAACATGGGTAGGGCACTGAAGAAACAACAGGCAGGAAAGAAAGCCAGTAATTCAGGATGGGTATAGGACAGGTTGTCTCAGAGGTCACTTGGAAGTCAGTAGTCCCCTTGGGCCCCTGGAAGCCACAGGGGAGTAGAGCATGCCCCACCCACCTAGAACTGGAAAGTGCCTCAGAGTCCTCCCTCATGCCTCAGGGCAGGAAATCAAGTGCTTAATTACTAATTTCTTGTCATCACAGCAAGGACCTCCCAGGAACAGCAACCTTTGGCAGGTCAGCCTGCTCCATGGGGTGGGTGTGAATGTACACCTTCCCCACAAACAGCATTAATGAGAGGAGCCATTTAGAAGAGTATAACAATCTGATCGAGTCATTTGATGACTTCAGAGTATAATGACAAAAATTGGGGTTTGTGTTTTTGTATTTTTTACTTCATTTACCTAGAATCGGTAAACGAATGGGTGACAGATTAGTAACCACTACTTTGAGAAGCATTGGTCCAAGGCACCAAGACCCCAAACAAGGCATCAAACAGAAAAATAGACATAAGAAAATACAATCTGTGCTATGAAGAAAATGAGTAGGCATTGACCCTGTTTGAACAGGGTATCAGAAATGGCCTCTTAGAGGAGGCAGTGTTCAAGTTAAGAGTGGACAGAGGAGGAGCCAGCTATGTGGATGTGGGGGACAGTCTTTGGGCAGAGGGGAGAACGCAGCAAAGGCTGAGCAATTGAAAGGCCCCTAAACGAGGGCCTGAGAAGCTGGAGTAGCATGAGAGAAGGTAGATGTTCCACTGACTTAAACTAGAAGAAACTGGATAGCTTAAGTAATGGAATATCCAGAAATGAGCTTCAGGGAAGGTCTGATCCATGGTGGGCCTGAGCTTGTCATTCTGGTTCTGCCCTCAGACTGGCTTCCCCAGCAGTGGCAGTGTGGTTGTGTCAGTCAGCTTTCCACTACTGTCATGGATAGCCGCCAGTAATAACTTAAAAGGGGGAAAGGTCTATCTTGGCTCGTGTTTTCAGAAGTTGCAAATCGTGGATTGGCTGCAAGGCAGGATGTCATGGTGGAAGGGCTTAGTGGAGTACAGCTGCCTGCCTTATAGCAGCCAAAAGCAAAGGAAGAGGGAAAAAGCCGGTGAGGAAGGGGCTGGGGCCAGATAAAGGCCCCAAGGTCAAGCACTTGTGGTCTGCTTTCTACCTGGGCCACACTCTGGTTGGCATTGTGTCTCAGTAATTCCATCACACGATGATCTCATCAGCCTCGTGGTTCCATCGCTTCCCAAAGCCTGTCAACATCTAAGCCTTTAGCAATACATTTTGGGAGTCATTTCAAATCCAGACCATAATAATCACCGAGGCATTGTTTACCTTTACAGTCTCCTCTGACCTTGAAAAGAGCAGAGGCCACTGGCTTCCAAGAGTGGCCTCAGAATGACTAGCCACGTGGGTCACGTGCCCACTCTTGACTAATTCCTGCAGCTCAGGTAGCCCCAGGCATGGGCTGGTATAGTCTTGTAGCACTGAGCCAATCCCTTTGGTCGTAGGGTATGATGACTGGGATTGGATTGTGATAGTACAGTCCACAACACTTGGGTGCCTTCAGTCGGGGAGGGAAGTGCTGGCCTTTGGCTCAGGCTCCCAGGCTAACTTCACTTCCTCTCATACTTTTGCCTCTAGTTGGACTTGTTGTTCCCAGAAAGCATATGGTTTGAAGTGGCAACAGGGCTGGGTCTCTGCCTTTTGTGGAAAGTACAGTTCAGCATCTGTTCTGCAGAGGAAGATATCTCCTACCTCAAGGAGCCCTTTGAGGATGGCGGGAGGGTATCAAGACTGTGCTCATTGCTCCTGCAACAAAATCTAGGCAGTTGCTCCTGCACCCCAGTTTCTCCTGTTCCCCCACATTGCACAGGGAGAGCCAGGTGGCCCTAACATTACCCCCTCTGCCATAGCTAGGTAATGCTCAGACTTTCCCCAGGCACGTCTTCTGGGTTATGTTTCCCCTCTATTCTGGTGTTGCTTCCTCCTGCTGCCTGACTTTTAAGTCTCTTGCTGCCTGGGTTGTAAGAATGATTCCAAATTATTTTTGGAAACTGGTGGAAATCATCTTCCTCATAAAGTGACAGATTCTGGCTCTGGATTGGGATACTCCACCCCACCTTCTTCCTTCTGACTTTCTAAAGGACTCTGCCATTTTTTTGTGAGCAAGCCTGGTAGTCTGTGCTGAATGTTGTGGGCATGAGCGAATGGCCCAGCCCAGGTTTTCAGGAGCCAGGCTTGAGTATGGGTCCTCTGCCATGGACTCTGCAGCCCTGAGCCATCACTGCTGCTTTTGGGGATGTGGGTCCTCAGCTGAAAAGATGTAAAGATGTGTGAAGTCCTGCTGGAGAGAGAGAGAGAGAGAGAGAGAGAGAGAGAGAGAGAGAGAGAGAGAGAGAGAGAGACTGTTCCTACAGCTGTCCACTCTTTGTCTCCCACACTCAGGCTGGCCCAGCCGCCTTCCTGAGCTAAGAAGGCCATTGGCTTCTCCTCAGTGCCAGATTGCCTCAGCCGAGGCAGAAAACCTCAGAAGTCAGAAGCACACTAGTCCTTCCGGTAGCACCTGTGTCCTTGAACAAACTCCTGGCCTTTCTGTGGTGGGATGGCTGCATTAGGAACGTCTCAAGCTGAAAAGCCTGTCTGGATTGGGTTTTATAAGCAGTGTCCCCTGTCTTTGCTGGGGGTTGATCATCCTTCCTCTGCCCAGTGGTGAAGGAGTCCCATGTGGAGTGCCTGTCATTGTCACTGTGACATGCATGCAGCAGGTGATCAGTTAATGTTTTCTGACTATGCCAGAGGAAGCGAGGCCCTGGGCATCCAGAGGCGCATTCATTCTGGGCAGAAGAAAGACCAGGAGGCCAGGAGTCTGGGAAATGCAGAATCCTGAGACGGGGTTCTCCTGCCCTTCAATATCCAGAGGAGGCAGGTGTCCCCTTTGGTTTCTGGGCTGCTGGAAACGGGTTGGGGTACCCCTCACCTTCAGTTTCCTTGGGAACAGACTCTGAAGAGCGGCGGAAATGTTTAATTAATTGCAATTACAATCTTCAAAGGAAGAATGGAGTTGAAAGTTGTTCCTAATTACTGTGTTATGATGTCGGTTGGCTCCCCAAGTTGATTGTGTTAGACTTTCCGATGCAGGATTAATTGAGTTGCAGCGAGGACCCACTTACATCCCGCCCCTTCAGATGCAGTCTGTGTTGGCAAAGGCGAGCAGGCTGGAATGGCAATGAGGGTGGGGGGTGCCACTGCCTGGATGGAGACCTCGCTGTCCAGGTTGAGGCTGAGGGTATTGGGTCTAGGGGCCAGATGGGCCCCGTGGAGTCAATAGTGCAGTTCACCAAATGTGCTGCTTGGCCTCTGGCACTTCCGGGGTGGGGATACTCCCTTCTCTTGTGTGGTTGGGTGGGGTCAGTAGGTGACCATTGCTGTCCAGTGAGACATAGGCATGATGACACCTGCCATTTCTGAGCCAGAGCATTATGGCCCTGAAAACCGCATGGTGCTCACCATCCATCTGCCACAGCGACCATCGGTGCCTGTGAGGAGCTCCTGGGGTTGGCCAGGGTGGGGCCTACAGTGACACCCCTGAGGCTTTAGGGGCCCTTTCTTCACAGCATAACCCAACTGGAGGCTGAGGAAACATTCTCTCCTGGGGGGGAGAGAGAGA